>NC_056746.1:294575315-294677815 GCF_019279795.1 Protopterus annectens | reverse complement strand
ACAGAGGGAATATGAAATGGATATTATGCCATGAGAAAACCAACAAAGGATTCACCTTAACTGCAACACACAAAGGCACATTCCCTAGCAGAAGATTCAAAGTCTGTTCATTCATTGACTCTAGTAACTGCTTCATACATCCAACTACTGGGAGAAAATATATGCTTGACACATATGCAGATTGTAACACCAAAAACATTATATACATCGCATGCTGTAATGCATGCATTCATTTCTATGTTGGAAAATCTAACAGACCCCTCAAGGACAGAATTTTACACCACCAAAGTGATATAAGGCTCCAAAATAAAACTGTTGCCTTAAGTCAGCATATCTCTGCTTATCCTGTCCATAAATTTCATTTTATGGTGCTGGACATTATAAAAGAGAGTCCAAGAGTTGGTGGTATAGTTAATAAAACTGTCATAAATGAACTAAGATGTATCACAGACTTACAGGCTGATAAAATACCAGGACTGAATGGAATGGCTCCTTTAAAAGCCCTATTAAAGGGGCAGAAAGTAAGAAGATGAAATCTTAACCTCATTGGTTCTTTAAGATATCAGAGCACTTCTCAATTATTTAAGTGCAGCTGTCTCTTATATTCTAGAAGATCTGAGGATGGCATCAAGCCAAAGGCACTTCTCTTAAAGCTCTTATACATATATTGTACCACTTTTTTGTGATTTTTACGACTTTTATATTTGATATATTTTAGTTGTATACCATCCTGTCCGTGGTTGCAGCATTTGATTTTAAATTTGTTTGTTTCGCAAGTCAGTAATATAATCTGCAAAAGTTTCTCCTGGCTTTTGATCTCTTTCTATAAAATAAGTGTCTTTCTAATGTAACATTTGTTTGGGGTTTGCACATTTCTCTAAATTTACATTTCAAGCACTCAGGGTCCTTCCTTGACTCGGCTTGTACAACAATATGGGAGTTTTCCGCTTCTCCTGCATATACTGCTTGGTGCATACACAAATGAATGCTCTCTTTCAATGGCTTCTGACTCCACTAGGTTAAGCAGAATAAATGTCCTTGTACATGCATCTTTGTCAGAAAAAGCTGCTTGTATGAAAATACCATATTCCTGCTCTAATACTCTGCAATTCTCTGCAATATTATGATCAAACACAAGTGGACTGAGTCTGCGGAATGCATCTGCCATGCCATCTTACAGTAATAAAGACTCTTGGAATTATGTACAAACATACACACATATACATCGCAAATTTATGCCAGAAACTTGTGATTATGCTCAGCAGCACAATAGACCCTTTGAAAAAACTGTACTTTGCCAAATAAGTCTGTGTAGCACAGAGCACTTTGAAATCACGATACTTTGCGAAACCACCCTTATCAGTGTAAGAAACACGTCGAAATGACTGCATCTTGCAGAATACCCATACACAGCACAAGAAACCTTTTGAAGTAACCGTATTCTGTGAAATAATTCTGCAGAGTGTAAGAAACACTTTGAAATGGCTGCACTTTTGTGAATTAACTGTACACAACACAAGAAACTTTTTGAAGTAACTGTACTTTGCGAAATAACTCTGTACAGTGTAGGAAACACATTGAAATGACTACTTTGCAAAATAACTGTATTTTGCATACAGTAAACTCTTTGAGATAATTGTACTGTAATAAAGCACACACACTGCAAACATTTTGCACACACTGAGATACTTCAAATGACTCTAGTTATACTTTGAATAGCTTTAGTCAATGCGAAATAGCAGCTCTTATAAAAAGAAATGGTAGTTTACTAAAAAATGTAGTCGCTTTGCTTTTCCATGCTCATTTTGCCCTTTTATTGTATTCATTATACTTGTTTGACTCTTTTATTGTATTTGTTAAGCTTGTTTAACTTCTAACATGTTCATTATACTTTTCTTGTACTCATTTTACTTCTAACATGCTCGTTATGCAAGTTGGAAATAATTCTAAATGCTTCCCTAAGTATTTCAAATAATTTTATCAAATATCATGGTTTGAAACATTTTGTTTAATCAGTAACATTTATGTGAGTTTTAATTACCTGAAGTTAATTTCTGACCTTTTTAATCATTTGAGCAGGTTGGGACAACACCATGTCATTCAGAATTGCCATCTCTGGTACTGTGTTGTTCAGGCATGCCTCTTCTGACACCATGTCGCTTGTCTGGTCAGGATGAAACAGATGAACAGTTTTGGGTTCGGTTCAAACAGCATTATTGCACACAAACACATCAGGATTAAGGTTTGGTAACATAAACTTAAATAAATTTATAAACAGACTACTGCATTCATACATGTTAACACTCTGGCTGTTCGTTCAAAATGGGACTGCTGCCTGCACGTGTTCTCTATTTATACACAAGTGCCCTCACTTTAAAATCCTTCTTAAAGATACAACACTCACCTGATAGTGTAGGACAAGAAATTATGGCCTCTGGAGAGGATCTTTTGGCACCTCTCAGAGAAATTTTGGGGACTAATAATAGATAGCTTGTTCATTGCCCTTGGACCCCTGCTGATTTGCATTCTATGCCTACAAGTTTTCCAAATATTAGAAAAGATCCATTAAGGTTTAAGGAGAAATTAAACACTATAACAGATTCCTACAACCCTACTTTAACAGATTTAAATCAGCTGCTTCGAGTAGTTACTTCAAATGAAATAAAAAAAACAGTTACTTGAAAAGGCTAAAATGACAAATCTTGCTCTCTCAGGAAATGCACTAATAGACAAAAGAATATCATTAAGTAAAATTACAAAGGTGTGTCAAGTTAGGACAGATTGGGCTAAGATACAGGCATGTAATCAAAATAAAAAATGTCCCTGCAGATTATTTGAGTCATCTTAAAGCAGTGTTTGTTAAACATTCAAAAACAGCAGATCCAGAAAAAAAATGCTAAGTCAGCTATTGCAGCTGATTTTGTGAAGCGCTTGCAAGTCTCTGTACAAAATCAGATATAGAAAGTGCTTACAGACTGGCAGAAAAAAGGACTTAAGAGTCATTACTAAGTGCTGCAAATCAGTGTACTGACTGTCAGAATAATAAAACAAAAGTAAATCTCGATCCTTTGCTGCCAATAGATCAGAAAGACCCTCTGTTAAGGTAGACATAAATTCAAACTAAATTCCTTTCCTAGTAGACACTGGAGCCACTAGCTCTGTATTAAAAGTTACCTCAGATAGGCAGATACCAGTATCAAAACATAAAGTAAAGGTAGTTGTAGTAATAAATGCTACTATTATCTATCCTGTTTCTAAACCTATACCTATTTCTGTAGGACCAATTAAAAAAAAAAAAAAACATTCTTTCCTTCTGAGTATTACTGCACCAGTAACTTTAGTAGGGAAAGACCTGCTATAGAAACTGGGTTCTACTATTTACTGTACACCAGAAGGGGTGTATTTGAACGTTCCAACAGACTCAAAGGAGAAAGTATAATCAGTCTTAGCAAAAGCTGAAAAATAACCTTTTGAAGGCATGCAGACAATTGAAAAATTGTTGCAGCAGGTACCTGCTAACTTATGGGCTAAACACACTAATGAAGTAAGTATATTAAAGTCTGTAAAAATAAAATTAAATACATCAAACCTCTGCCTAGAATTACGCAGTATCCATTAAAACCAAAAGCAGAGCAGGAAATCAAACCTGTAATTCAGTTCTTGATACAACAAAAAATAATAATGCCAACTAAAAGCCCTTGTAATACTTCTAGTCTCTCCATGAAAAAGCCAGAAAAAGGATATTTATAGGTTTGTGCAAGATTAGAGGGCCTCAGCTTTGGCCGGCTAAGAACTTGCTGTATTCAACTGGACGTATAAGAGAATTTAAGTACCTTTATCTGCACTTTTTTTCCCAAAAATACAGTATTTAAATTGATTTTAACTGTGTTGCAGGAATATTAACTGAACTGGAAGTTAGTCAGTGTTTGCTGAATTTTGTTATTTGCTAGTAATTACAGGTGTGGGGGTAACCACATTCTTTGATTTCCTGTCCTTGCCTATTTAAGTGGTATAGTGTGAAATATTTTCTGCTTAAAAACCTCAGCTTTGGCCGGCTAAGAACTTGCTGTATTCAACTGGATGTATAAGAGAATTTAAGTACCTTTATCTGCACTTTTTTTTTTCAAAAAATACAGTATTTAAATTGATTTTAACTGTGTTGCAGGAATATTAACTGAACTGGAAGTTTTGACTCTGCTCTTCAGTTAGTCCCAGCCACCCTCCCTGTTTTTGTTTGGTGTTAATCTTAGTGGCCTTGAAACTGCCCTCCCCTCTTGTAAATTTGTGTTTGGATACTCCTTCTGGGCCTATCTCATTTACTCACTCAACTGAGTGCAGTGAGATCATATTCTGATTTCAGGCACTCCTACTGTGTACAAAGAGAGCATCTGGGAAACAGAAAAAAATTAAGCTTGTTTCCTGCCTTTCCTGTTAAGTGGTATAGACTATTTGTAGGCTTCTGAGCCCCCAAGCCCTTCTGTGTTGGAGGGAAGCCTTCTAGCTTAGTTTTTTTCTTATAACTAGCCAGTTTTCTAGTTTCAGCACTCAAATCTGTTTCTTTGATCTCAGCACTTGTTCAGAAAAAAAAAAAAATTTCATCTGCTTTTACTGTACTTGTGTTTCTACCTACTTTATTTTACTTTTGCATCATCTTAAAAGTACTCAATTGTATTTATTACTGCTTGGTGTAACTCATTCTAAGCCTTTTGGTTTAAACACTTGGGCGTTGGACCAGTTGTTTTGCACTGAGAGGGTTTGTGGTCTGCACTGTAGTGGCAGAACAGGTAGCTTACATCCTCCTAGGTTGGGAACTGCTGATTGAGGGCTCAGTGTCTGTTATTCTAAAAGTGTTTTAATTCTGGTTTAAGCACTTGGGCTTTCAGGCCAGTTATTTTACATTAAGAGGGTTCGTGGTCTGCACTCTTGTGGGAGGAGAGGCTGGACTCTGCCCTTCTGAGCTGGGAATTTCTGGTTAATGGCTTATAGTGCATGCATATCGGAACTGCTTCTTACTGAAGTTGGTGCGCCTTGTTTGCTGTGGCATAGACTGGATTCGGGCCTGCTGGATCTAGCTTTGTTTGTGTAACTTGAGCACTAATCCAGGCATTCTCTAAAGTATTCAATTGTATTTATTATTGCTTGGTAGTAACTTGATTAAAGTGTAGCTATCATTCTAAGTCTTTTGGATTAAGCACTTGGGCTTCAGACCAGTTGTTTTACATTAGGAAGGTTTGTGGCATGCACTGTGGTGGCAGGGCAGATAGCTTTCATCCTTCTAAGTTGGGAACTGCTGATTGAGAGCCCAGTGTCATAGTTTCATAGTTTCATAGTATAGTACTAGGCTATCTGCCCTGGGGCATTTGTAAGCCTAGCCATAGTGATGTGGCTTTTGCCACCCCATGAAATGGTACAAAAATGTACAGAATAAATCTAGAATACTGTGCCTCTGTCTAGTAGTGACACAATGAAGGTCCCCTTATATAATAGAATTAGTTTAGTGTGCCCCTGTCTAGCAGTGACACAGATGTGACCCCTGGGGTAAACTTACGATCTCCCATCCACTCATCAAGATTTCTCATGAAGAGAGTCAGTGAGGGGCTCTGTCTAATACAAACTGGGATCCTGTTCCAAAGCATGGGAAGCCTCTGGGTTATGAATCTATCCCTCCAGCATGTCCTATTCATACTTGTGCCGAGGTTTAAGTCTTTAGCTCTCATGGTCCTGATGGATTTGGATTTTTTGAGGTGGAGCATGTCCATCAGATCCTGATTGGACATGGCCTTGTACGTCAGGCAGATATCACCTCTGAGCAGGCGGTATGCTACTGAATAGAGCTGAAGTTTCTTTAGTCTGGCAGAATAAGACATACGTTGGAGACCCTTGATCCTTTTGGTGAGGTACTTTTGTGGTCTCTCCAGCTGTTGTAAATGCCGGGTGAGGTACATACCAAATGGGGCATTGTACTCAATCATGGGTCTGATGAGGGAGGAATATAGGGGTACAATGACATCCTTGGATCTGGATGTGAATCCCTTCATGATGCGGTGTGCAAGGTAGAATGTTTTTCTAACCACTTTGGCAACGTGGGTATCAAATGAGAGCTCGCTGTCTACATGGGTCCCTAGGTCTCTGATTACTTTTTCCGTACTCAGTGGGTTGCTGTCTATGTGATAATTTGTGGGTACTTTGTTTATTCCAAAAGGGATGACTATACATTTTTTGGCATTTAGTTTAAGGCCGTGACTACGGCACCAGTTGTCCGTTTCAGTGAGGCCTTTTTGTAGGATGTGTGTGTCTGCTGGTGTATCGACTATGGCGCCTAGTTTGCAGTCATCTGCGAACTTTGTCAGCCACAGCCCTCCCATGTTTGCTTTAACATCTGAGAAGTAAATGCCGAACAAGAGGGGTCCCAGGACAGATCCCTGTGGGACACCACTTGTGACTGGCTTTGAGTCTGACATTGCTCCAGCGATTTTAACTTTATGGGTTCTGTCCTTTAGCCAGTTTGCAACCCATCTAGTGACATAAGGCTTTACTTTTAAGCTGTTTAGCTTATCTATGATGCCTGAGTGGGGTATTGTGTCGAAGGCCTTAGCCAAGTCCAGGTATGCTATATGGACTGCTTTGCCCTCATCAATGGCTCTAGTGACTGTTTGAAAAAGTCAACCAGGTTTAAAAGGCAGGATCTGCCCTTTACAAAGCCGAACTGGGTGGGGTCAAGTGTCTGTAGGTCCCCTATGTCTCTGTTTATGAGTTCCATAATGATTCTTTCCATAGCTTTGCAGACCAGGCTAGTTAAGCTTATGGGGCGGTAGTGTTAAGGGTCTGTAGAGGCACCCCCCTTGTGAAGTGGGACCACTGTTGCTGTACGCCAGTGTTCAGGTACATATCCCAAAGTAAGGCTAAGGTTAAATAGCATTTTATGTGTGGGTTCAGCTCCTCTTGGAGTTCACGTAACACGCACCCGGAATACCGTCAGGTCCCATTGATGCTGTGTTTTTGCTTTGTTTAGGCGGTTCTCACCTGGACATCTGAGATGACAGGGAGATTACATTCAGCTGGGATAAGTATTTCTTCTTTTGGGGGTGAAGGAGGGGAGAAATTTGCACTGAACCTGTCAGCCAGAATGTTAGCAATATCTGTGGGTTCAGTGTATTTTTGTTGTTGTGAACCAACTCTGAGCATATCTGAGGGTTTCCAGGTTTCTAACATAGCTGAAGAAGGCTTTGTGGTTATCTTTAGTGTCCTTAGTGATTTTTCTCTCAAAGTTTGCCTTGGATGTTTTTATGAGAGAACGTAGTTTTCTGCTAATGTTGATCAGAGATATCTTCCCTTCATGGGATTTCGCTCTGACGTGCAGTAGCTTCCTTCTTTTGTTATACAATTTGTTTATGGCTGAGGTCTACCAGACAGGACGCTTACATTTGGTGGAGAGGGACTTGGATTTGTTTGGGATTGCATGATCCATGCATTCTTGGAGATGTCCATAGAAAGCATTTGTGAAGGATTTGGCATTGTGGGATGTGGTATCCACTGGCACAGTGGGCTTAAAGGATACCATCTCAGTCTTAAGAAGAGTGAAGTCTGCTTTTGAGAAGTTTTTCACTGTGGTCTTTTGTGCTGGGGGTGGAGGTGGGATATGTATATCCAGGGTGATTAGTTTGTGGTCAGATCTCACTAGTGAGGGGTATACTTCGGTGTGGAGCATTTTGTCCCCATGTTTGTGATGATCAGGTCTAGTATATTATCTCCCTAGTGGGAGAGGTGACTAGTTGTTCCAGTGCATTTGAATTTATGAATTCCAGGAACCTTTGGGCTAGGGTATTAGGGCTAGAATAATGTACCCAATCTATGTTTGGGTAGTTGAAGTCTCCCAGTAGGATGGTATTTTGTGATACATTCATATCCTCCAATGTCTTCAGGAAGGCTGAGTGGGGTTCTTGAGATTGGGAGGGTGGTCTGTAACATGCTACCAGTTGTATAGCAGTTTTGCCTATGGTTAGTTGCACCTGTATGGTCTCTGATGCTTCATGTGTTGCTACTAACCTGGAGGTGTGGGTGTCCTTTATGAATATGCACACTCCCCCTCCCTTTGTGGTTCGGCCCGGGTTTTGGGGCCAGAAAGCATGATACGAGGTATAGCCTGGTAGTGCTGGGGTGCTCTCAGGAGCCTTGAACCAGGTTTCAGTTACTGCACAGACGTCGATGTTCTCCATGCTGAGGAGTGCATCAAGTGCCTGCATCTTGAGATTTAGACTTCTGGCGTTGAGCAGCATTACCCTTAGTTTTTTCCATTTTGTTTTCTAAGGAGGTGGGTTTGTCTTTTGAGCCTTGCCTAAAAAGGCACTATGGGGGTGGCAAGAGCCTTAGCCAATATCCGGAAGCCCAGTGGTGACAGGTGTAAGCCATCCCTTGCGAAGCAGCATGGCTTGTCCAACATATCATCCCAGGCAGACAGACATTGGATCCCCTTAGAATGACACCAGTACTTGAGCCAATTGTTAAAGCTGATCATCTTGTCTTTGTATTGTGGTATCATTCTTGGTGAGGGCAAGATGCTGCTCAGGGTCAGGGTCATACCAGCCTGGGCTACATAATCGGAGAGCTCCTCTATGTCTTTTTTCATGTAGTCCAGGGAGGTACGTCTCAGGTCATTCACACCAGCATGGACAATGACGGAGTCATATTTGTACTTGCTTTGGAGTGACCTGAGTGCGTGTGTTATGTGGCGGATCCTAGCTCCCGATAGACAGCTCACAGTCACCTTCTTCTTGTTCAGCCTAGTCAGTGGGACATCAGTGTGTCTGACTATGGAGTCACCTATTACTAGAGTATCAGGCAAGGTGTTTGGCCTTAAGGGCTGCAATTGGACGACACACTGATTTATTGAAGTATGTGTTGCATGTGTTTTGTTTTGAGGTGGTGGATTTTTGGATGTCTGCTTTGGGAGCCTCTGTTGTTTTGGTAAGTTTTTTATTAGAGCCTCCGAGTATGTCTTTGTGTTTTTATGTGTTTGGTTTGCAGTTGTGGTAGGTCTATGTGGGACTGGGATTGTTGTGTGTGTGGTTGCCATCTCCTCCTGTCTGGTCATGCCAGCCCTGAGTTGAGAGAGTTCAGCCTCCAGTTTGGCTATATAATTGCATCTCTCACATGTATTTGTGTTTGTTGGGAGGAGGAGAGGGTTGTCTGTGTACATGAGACAATTGTAGCATTGTCTCAAGATACCCAGATTGACCAGCTGAACTGGAGACAATGCCAGTAATCTACCACTCGACATGCTAGAACAGTATATGGGAGTGGTATACCTTTAAGGGAAGTCGATATTCACAGGGGTGGTAAGTAGATGTAGTGCTTTACTTAGTACGAGAGTGCTTACTTAGTAGAGAAGTATTGAGAACAAGTGCTAGGCTTATAATACAGTGAGTAGTCTGGTTTTACTAAGAGTACAGCTTCCTTAAGGGAAAATTTGAAGAGCACACTTGGCGGAGCCAGAAAAAGTTTAACCTTGTTTAACCGGCGGTGCACTATGCAGCACAAAGCCGCGGCAAACGCCGGATTTTAAACAGTGAACTACAAAAGAGCTAGAAATGGTCCAAAACAACCAATTACTACAGCTTCTTGTGCTGAGGTCACTTCCTACAGGGACAGATAGGCTGCTCAAGGCTCCCCATTCCCACTGGTGAGCAAAGAAACTTCCTTCTATCCAAGTAAGGTAATGGACAACATAGGAACTACACCACAGCCCAGAATACAGCAATGCCTGTAAACTGGTCTAAACTAGTCGAGGAAGGCGGGAAAACAAGGATTATTATTTTTTTTTTTGGTGGAAACACACAGAAAATGCAGAAACAGTGATAAATTAGTTACACAGGCTAGCACACTTTAGTGGGCAGCCTCCACAGTTAAATTAAACAAACAAACAAGCAAACTTTCGATCAAATTTGACTAAAATGTAACTTTAAGTGCAGATTTTAAAATAATGCAGCAATCAGTTAAACAACAGTTCAGGCTAGTTCAAGGTAAGCTACAGAAGCTATTCCAAGTGATAAAAAAGCAAAGATACTTAAATCCAGAAGGTAGTTGCTTTTCTGAGTTCCCTGCTGCTAGGACCACTCTGTAAACCCACGTGGAGCTTGTCTGAGCAGTATAGCCAGATAAAAACGCCCAGAGGCAGATTTTAAACAGTGAACTACAAAAGAGTTAGAAATGGTCCAAAACAACCAATTACTACAGCTTCTTGTGCTGAGGTCACTTCCTACAGGGACAGATAGGCTGCTCAAGGCTCCCCACTCCCACTGGTGAGCAAAGAAACTTCCTTCTATCCAAGTAAGGTAATGGACAGCACAGGAACTACACCACAGCCCAGAATACAGCAATGCCTGTAAACTGGTCTAAACTAGTCGAGGAAGGGGGAAAACAAGGATTATTTTTTGTTTTTTTTGGTAGAAACACACAGAAAATGCAGAAACAGTGATACATTAGTTACACAGGCTAGCACACTTTAGTGGGCAGCCTCCACAGTTAAATTAAACAAACAAACAAGCAAACTTTCGATCAAATTCGACTAAAATGTAACTTTAAGCGCAGATTTTAAAATAATGCAGCAATCAGTTAAAAAACAGTTCAGGCTAGTTCAAGGTAAGCTACAGAAGCTATTCCAAGTGAAAAAAAAGCAAAGATACTTAAATCCAGAAGGTAGTCGCTTTTCTGAGTTCCCTGCTGCTAGGACCACTCTGTTATTCTTAAAGTGTATTAGTTCTGGTTTAAGCACTTGGGCTTCAGGCCAGTTGTTTTACATTAAGAAGGTTCGTGGTCTGCACTCTTGTGGGAGAAGAGGCTGGACTCTGCCCTTCTGAGCTGGGAATTTCTGGTTAAAGGTTTATAGTGCCTGAATATTTGAACTGTATCTTACTGAAATTGGTACACCTTGTTTGCTGTAGCATAGACTAGATCCAGGCCTGCTGAATCTAGCTTTGTTTATATGCTTGTTGTTTGTTTGCTTGTTTTCCCTGGAATGCTAATTCCACCTAATACGTGGCTTCTCAGTGCTTCTGTGGATCACTAGTGATATCTCCATTGCTTACTGTACTTATTTCCTTGTTTCACTTGAAAGAAAGTTACTGTTTGTAGTTTTTGCATTTAAGTTACCTGTAACACATTCCACTTAAGTTACCTGGCACTTGCTCACTAAAGCAATTATATAAGTCAGCACTAAAAATTAAAAGCACTACACCCTCACTCCCCACTGGCCCTTGTTTTCAATTATTAAGGAATTCCCAATATTATTCTAGCATGTCCAAAGGTCAGTTGTCAATCTCCTCTCCGGTCCAGCTGGTGAATCTGGGAATCTTGAGGCAATGTTACAACTGCCTCATGTACACAGACAACCCTCTCCTCCTCCCAACAAATTCCAACACATGTGAGGGATGCAACCATATAGCCAAACTGGAGGCTAAGCTCTCTCAACTCAGTACTGGCATAACCAGTCAGGAGGAGAAGGAAACCACACTCACTACAATTCCAGTCTCACATAGACCTACCACGACAGCAAACCAAACACATAATCACACAAAAACATACTTGGAGGCTCCAAATAAAGATCTGCCTAAGCAGCAGAGACCTCCAAAGCAGACACCCAAGCAACCGCTACCCCAAAACAAAACATGTGGAACACATATCTCACAAAGCCAGTGTGCCGAACAGTCACAGCCCTTAAGACTAAACAACACACCTGATACACTTGTAATAGGTGACTCTATCGTCAGGCACACTGATGTCCCGCTCACCAGGCTGAACAAGGAGAGGGTCACGGTGAGCAGCCTGTCAGGCGCTAGGATCCGCCACATAACACAAGCACTCAGGTCACTCCAAGGCAAGTACAAATATGACTCAGTCATTGTCCATGCTGGTGTGAATGACATGAGACGTACCTCCCTGGACTACATGAAAAGAGACATAAAGGAGCTCTCTGAGCATGTAGCCCAGGCCGGTATGACCCTGACCTTGAGTAGCATCTTACCCTCACCAAGAATGATGCCACAATATGAAGACAAGATGATCAATTTCAACAATTGGCTTAAGTACTGGTGTCATTCAAAGGGGATCAATGCCTGTCAGCTTGGGATGATATGCTCGACAAGCCACGATGCTTCGCTAGGGACGGCTTGCACCTGTCACCCTGGGCTTTGGATATTGGCAAAGGCTCTTGCTACCCCCATAGTGCCTTTTTAGGCAAGGCTCAAAAGACAAACCCACCTCCATAGGTATCACAAGGGATAAGAAACTAAGAGTAATGCTACTCAACGTCAAGTCTAAACCTCAAGATGCACACTCGAAACTCTCCTTAGCATGGAGAACATCGATATCTGTGCAGTAACAGAAACCTGGTTCAGGGCTCGAGAGCACCCCAGCACTACCAGGTTATACCTCATACCATGCTTTTCGGCCCCAAAACTTGGACCGAACCACAAAAGGACGGGGAGTATCGATATTCATCAAAGATACCCACACCTCCAGGTTGGTGGCAAAGCACGAAGCATCAGAGACTATCCATGTGCAACTAACAGTGGGTAAAACTGACTTCCAGTTTATAGCCTGCTACAGACCACCCTCCCAAACCCAGGAACCCCACTCGGCCTTCCTGAGAACACTGGAAAATATGAAGGTCTCTCCAAACACCATTATATTGGGCGACTTCAACTACCCAAACATAGACTGGGAGCATTACTCTAGCTCCAACACCCTAGCCCAAAGGTTCCTAGAATTTTTAAACTCCAATGCTATGGAAGAACTTGTTACCACTCCCACAAGAGGGGAAAACATACTGGACCTGATCATCACCAACATGGGAACTCTATGCTCCAGACCAGAAGTGTATCCCTCACTGGTAAGATCAGACCATAAACTAATCTCACTGGATATTCACATCCCGACCCCCGCCCCCTGCCCAGAAAACCACAGTGAAAAACTTCTCTAAAGCAAATTTCACACTCCGCAAAACCGGGGTGGAATCCTTCAAAGCCCGGCCTGTGGAAAATCTGCCCAGACCGCAGAATCCTTTATAAGCATTCTATGAACACCTTCAGGAATGCATGGATCATGAAATCCCAAATAAAACCAAGACCCAATCCTCCAAAGGCAGGCGTCCTGTCTGGTGGACCCCAACCATTAACAAACTATACAATAGAAGGAGGAAGCTACTAAATGATAGAGCAAAATCCCAAAAGGGAAGGCATCACTGATCAGTATTAGCAAAAACTACGGGCACTCATAAAATTGTCTAAGGCCAGCTTTGAGAGAAAAATTGCACAGGACACTAAGGATAATCACAAGGCTTTCTTTAGTTATGTTAGGAACCTGGGTGGTAATTCCCAGATATGCTCAGAATTAGTCCAAAATGACAAAAATACACTGAACCCACAGACATTGCCAACATCCTAGCTGGCAGGTTCAGCAAACTTCTCCCCTCCCCACCAAAAGGGCAAATATCTATCCCAGCAGAGTGCTGCCCCTGACATCTCAGATGCTCAGGTAAGAGCCGCCCTCTCCAAAGCAAAAACACAGCATCAATGGGACCAGGCGGTGTCCCGGCTCGTCCTACATGAACTCCAAGAAGAGCTAAACCCAAACATAAAACTACTGTTCAATCTCAGCCTTACTACAGGATATGTGCCCAAAGAGTGGCATACAGCAACAGTGGTCCCTCTCCATAAAGGTGGTGCCTCAATGAATCCTGGAAACTATCGCCCCATAAGCCTGACTAGCTTGGTCTGCAAAGCTATGGAAAGGATCATCATGGACCTCATAAATAAAGATATTGAGGACCAACAGACACTGGATCCTACACAGTTCGGCTTTGTTAAGGGCAGATCCTGCCTCTTAAACCTGGTTGATTTCTTTGAAACAGTCACCAAGGCCATTGACGAGGGGAAGGTGGTCCACACAGCCTACCTGGACCTCGCAAAAGCCTTCGATACAATACCCCACTCGGGCACTATAGATAAGCTCACCAGCTTAAATATAAACCCCTATGTCACTAGATGGATTGCAAACTGGCTCAAGGACAGAACCCACATGGTTAGAATTGCTGGAGCCATGTCAGACTCCACACCAGTTACAAGTGGTGTCCCACAAGGCTCAGTCCTAGGACTTCTCTTGTTCGGTATATATTTCTCGGAGGTACAGGCCAACACGGAAGGACTGTGGCTGACCAGGTTCGCAGATGGCTGCAAACTGGGTGCCATAATCGACTCTCCATCCGACACAAGCATCCTCCAAAAGGGCCTCATAGAAACAGACAACTGGTGCCAGAGCCATGGCCTCAAGCTAAATGCCAAAAAGTGTATAGTCATCCCCTTTGGCAAAAACAAAGTGCCCACAAATTACCACATAGGCGGTAATCCATTAAGTACAGAAGAAGTAATTAGGGACCTGGGGACCCAAGTTGATAGCAATCTCTCATTTGACAACCACGTGGCGAAAGTGGTTAGAAAAACATTTTATATAGCCCAGCTAATGATGAAGGGATTCACATCTAGATCAGGGGAGGTCATCGTGCCTCTTTACTCATCCCTCATCAGGCCCATAATTGAGTACAATGCCCCTTTTGGGATGTACCTTACCAGACACCTGCAGCAACTGGAAAGACCCCAAAAGTACCTCACCAAGAGGATCAAAGGGCTCAAACAGATGCCATATGCTGCCCGGTTAAAGAAACTCCAGCTCTACTCAGTGGCATACTGCCTGTTCAGAGGCGATCTGTGCTTGACGTATAAAGCCATGTCCAACCCGGAATTAATGGACATGCTGCACCTCAGAAAATCCAAATCCCATCGAGCTACGCACGAGAGACTTGAACCTCAGCACTGAAATAAATAGGACATGCTGGAGGGACAGATTCATAACCCAGAGGCTCACTTCACTCTGGAATAAAATCCCAGTCCAGGTTAGGCAGAGTCCCTCATTGACTCTCTTCAAGAGGAATCTTGATGTGTGGATGGGAGATCGTAGGTTTACCCCGGGTATCACTTCTGTGTCACTGTTAGACAGAGGCACAGTATACTAACCTCGAAAAAGGGCATAGCAAAATAAATTTAAAATGGGTGGCGAAAGCCAAACACATTCTGGCTAGGCTTATAAATGCCCTAGGGCAGATAGCCTAGTATGAACCTATGAACCTATAAACAATGCAGTATTACCAACATTTCCTGTGGTTCCAAATCCAGCAACAATATTGAGTTGCATACCATCTACAGCAAATATTTTTCTGTGATAGAGCTGCGTTCAGCATTCTTTTCTATACCTATCTACCCTAAAAGTCATATTTTGTTTGCTTTTACTTATAAGGGACAACAGAACACATGGACACTCTTACCACAAGGATACACTGAATCTCCTTCATTATTTTCTCAAATTCTAAATGAGATTTGAAAAATGTGACATTTCCAGGTGGGTCTGTGTCAGTACAATATGTAGATAGTTTACTACTAGCATCTGATTCTTTTCAGCAGTGTCAGCAGGGTACCCTACATCTTTTAACTATCCTTGCAGAAAAAGGACACAAGGTGTCAATAAAAAAAGAATTACAGCTATGGTAATCTCAGGTATGTTATCTTGGTCATTTGATATCTCAGGGTAGCAGGAAGATGTTACCATCTTGTATTGAGGCAATAGCTAAAGTCCCACATCCAACTACTCAGAGTCAGCTTAGATCTTTCTTAAGTATGACAAAATATTTCAGACAGTGGATTTCTAACTATGTAGAAACTGGTAAATCTTTAACAGATCTTTTAAAACAATATACACCAGAGTCCCTCCCTTGGGACAGTAAAAAGAAAAATGCATTTCAAAATTTAAGGCAAGTTTTAGCTACTTCCCCAGCTTTAGAGTTACCAAATCATAAAAAGACTTTCATTTTATTTTGTCATAAAAAATAAATTTGCTCAGGGAGTGCTTGCACAGAAACATGGGGACAACTATCATCCATTAACTTATTATAGTACAGCACTTGATTCTGTTGCAAAAGGATTTCCACCATGTTTAAGGGTGGTGGCTGCTACCCCCATTCTCGTCAGTCTTGTGCAATCACTGGTGCTTGAGAATGATCTTACAGTAGCTGACCCTCAGTCTGTATCATTTCTGTTACTTAAAATGAAAACTCAAACCCTCTCGATTGCATGTCTAACTAAATATGAACTTACACTTCTTTCCGATCCATCTATTTCTCATACACTGTCATGTTCTAAATCCTGCATCTTTGTTACCTACTGCTGAGGATGGGGAAGAGCATGATTTTGTGTATGTGTGTGTGTGTGTGTGTGTGTGTGTGTGTGTGTGTGTGTGTGTGTGTGTGTGCGTGTGCGTGTGCGTGTGTGTGTGTGTGTGTGTGTGTGTGTGTGTGTGTGTGTGACTAATTATCTGCTTTCCCCTAGGAATGACATAAAGGACACTCCTATACCCAGTGCTAAACTGGACCTATTTGTGGATAATTCCTGTGGAAGAAATCAAAGCAAAAAATTGGTTGCAAAAATATCTGTCCGCATCAGTAATAATGTTTTGCTTCAACAAAGATTAGAGTCTCTTTTGTTACCTAAAACATTTGCAGTAGTTAAATGTAGTGCCCAACAAAGTGGTACAGATACCGTTTCAAAGGGAAATAATTTGGCAGATCGAGCTGTTAAGCAAGTTGTAAAAGGACTTTTCATGTGATGTTATTACAAGACTTTAACAACTATAATGCGTCTGATATTAAGGGTATCAGCTTTCCAAAATGAAGTATCACAAGAAGAAGTTCAGAGGTGGCTTAAGGGTGGATGCTATAAGTCCGATGATGGGTTATGGCAACATCCGGATGGCCAACTGGTGGTGCTTCCTCCTTGCCACCTTATCTGGTAAGGGCATATCATTTAAGACAGCTTTATTTCATCAAATTAGAAGAAGTTGGTATGCCCCTCGTGTCTCCTGTTTAATACTTAAGTATGTTAAAAACTGTGCAACATGCTTAGAGGAAAAATGTTAACAAAAATGCAAAAAATAGGGCTGCATGCTTACCACGACCTTAGAGATCTTTTGTCAATGTTCAGCTGGACTTTAGACAGATACCAATTGTTTGTAATTTACAATATATACTGGTAGTGGTTTACATGTTTTCTGCATGGGGGAAAGCTTACCCATGCCACAAAGCAAATGCTGTAACAGTAATAGAAAAACTGATATTTGAATTAATACCTAAATTTGGTGCACCTTGTACTATCAATAGTGACCAGAAAACTCAATTCAAAATTCCCTGACTAAAGAAAAATTTTTAATACTAAGTTAAGTCTTCACTGTTCCAACCATCCACAGTCATCTGGATTGGTAGAGAGGGTTAAATAGGACCCTTAAAAATAAAATTTCAAATATTTGTGCTAAAACAAGTCTTAAATGGCCAGAGGCACTTCCCTTAGCACTAATGAGTATGAGGAGTACATTAAATACTACAAGGAGATTGAGCCCCTATGAGATAATAATGGGGAGATCCATGGCCCTTCCAGCTACTCTCCTGTATCAAATGATGAATTAACTCTAACAGATGATGTTACATTGTCTTACTGCACAAAACATATTCATTTCTTACAGCAGTACCACAAAAGCGTAACAAAAGCTCTTCCTTAACCACCTGACTAGCCCTGTTATCAACTGTGGCCTAGTAATTAGGTTTATCTTAAAACTTTATATCAGTGCACTGATTGAGGCTTAGAGCTGAAACTGGTATGCTGTTGTACTAGACTTCCTATTTGGATGTGGTCCAGAGTGATATTCATGAATTAAAACTGGATTGGAAGCTGACTTTGGTGCTGGATTTTTTTTGTGTTACTGTCGTGCTGTTTTGACCTTGCATCTATCCGTACTTGCGCAGGACTGAGTTTGTTGAAGTTATGTTAAAACTTTCCCCCTCAAAAAAAAAACGGTTTGAGTCTAAAAAAGACTTATTGTGTAAAAGCTCAAAATAATTAATCTTTGTCAGCAAAAAATAAATAAATAATTTAAATATAAATAAATAAATAAATCGAAAGTGCAGGACAAACCATCTGGATCAGTAAAGGATTAAAATAATCAACTCAAACAGCAGTCCATTATAAATCCAGTGAGTTTTGCTTTGTTTCATTGCTGCTTCCTTTTATAAACTGGTCAAAAAAAAGAAAAGTTTCCTGCTGGTTCTTTGACAGTATGCTGTGGACTTAAATTCGATGAACTGTTGGGTGTATTCACATATATCTAATCATTCTAAGGTGGGGATTCCCATGATTCCAATCCCTGCATCACAGGTGACATTTAAAAAGGATCTTAGTGACACTAATCTAACTTGGCGTAATGTGACTAACTTTTCAAAAGTTGTGTCTTTTCAGCTTGCAACCACAAATCGTGGAGACACATGCTATGCCAGAAATGGAACTGTACCAGTGAAAACCAGCAAATGCAATGACACTAGATATAAAAGTGTGTTAAACTCTTTAGACTTAAAAAGCTATGACTAGGGGTTTGGCATGGGTATAATAGAGGATCGTTACTACATTTGCAGTGATCGTGCCTACCCCTGGTTGCCTACAAACTGGTCTAAATGTTGATTTGTGGGCTATATTACTTACTCCTGGTATTCAACATTTCAAAAACTGTCCAGCAGACAGACTGAAAAATAAATGGTCAATTCACTGGGCAAAGCAAGTAGTTTCAGTCTTTACTCCTGGGTATGGAGTGCAAAGGACAATGCTCAAAACCACCATGCTTGCTCAAATTCTTCAGGAGGTAGCAAACCATACTTCACATCACATCAGGATGGCAAGTCAAGAAATGACTGAAATTCAAACTGTGGTATTACAAAATCGGTTGGCACTCAACATAATGCTTGCTGCCAAAGGGGGGGGGGGGTATGTGCCCTTATAAAAAGTCATTGTTATATTATTGACTATCATAATCAACAAAAAAAGTTGACTAATTTCATGGAGCATAGGGCCAAGGACCTGGACAGCACATCTAAACAGTGGACATTTTTTGGATGGTTGGACAGTATATTTGGTAATCTAAAAGCTAGTATATTATAAGGTATCATTACAATAATTGGTATTATTCTTTTAGTTGTTTTAATATTTACTGTTCTAAAGGCTGTAATTATTAAATGCTTAACCTCATCTGCACATAAAATGCCACTTATAAAAGTATCTGATAGTGAACTTAAGGTAAATAAAAATTCAGTCACTGTAAATAATAAATACTATGATGCTAAAGCTTATTTTATCAAGTTAAAAACATTAAAATATAATTGTGTGTAATGTGTGACACTGGTAGTGTCAAATGGGGGGTTGTTATGAAAAAAAATATTTTCTCATGATTATTTTTCACAAAAATGCATATTAACTTGCAATTTCTTCACAAATGACAAATAAAATGTTTATAATATGTTTATGTTAAAATCAAAATGTAAAATAGATGCATGATTATGCAAAATATAGCTTCACATAAGTTGTAGCTTTATATTTCAAGTGTCTTACAACTGCATTCTCATTATTAACAAATTATAGTATACTGACAGATAACTGAAGGCAAAATAAGTGCTAAAGGAGTTAAGGGATGTTACTATGTTTAAAAGAGTCTGGCTTCAAAATGTTAATGGAGGAAAAAAAACAGTGTGTCAAAAATCTTTTGTAAGCTCTGGCCTTCTCATGCCGTGAAATGAATCATTGCAAGGATGTCTGTAAGATAGTGCATACTGGTACTGAATGTAGCAAGATCAAAGGAAAAGATTCTTACACTAGATGGTCTGTTTCAAAAAGGCATATTGTCAAGTGTTCATGTAAATCTCTAAGTGAAAATCACGAGGGCATAAAATAATTAAAAATACATTGATTTGTTAAAAGCTATGCACTGTCAGAGTTCTGCATTCATGAAATTGGTAAAAAAGTACAAAACAATGCAGTTTTCTTTGTTCTGGGAGACTGATCTGAAAATTTTGAGTAAGTAGTCTTCCAGTGCTGTTTGTTAAATAAACCAGTACTTTGCACATCCTAAAGTGTTATTTTTGACTTAAGACTGAAAAGGTAAAACTGTTTGTTATTTATTTGTGTGCTTTAACAGAGTCAAGGTATTGGGACCAAATAACTAGAAAGAGAAAGGTAACAGAGTGGTATGAGGCCAAGAAGATGTTTGGACTGCAGGCTAGAGGCTGTCTTCCCTAGCAGGGATTGATATCACAATGTAGGCAAAGAGGAAGGGATAGGGGAATCCTAAATGAAAGACATGCTGTAATAGTTTTTAGTTGAATCTAGAGCAGAAGCTGCTGTTAAAAAAGGATAATTAGTATAGCAAGTAAAATATTACACAATAGCTATAAGAATCAGTCAGAGGAGGATAGAAGATATAGAGAAGAGAGACTGGAAAAGCAAACTATAAGGGAAAATAGAATGACATATATATGGCTCCCAAGTATGCAGTAAAGTTCAGAAGGTTTAGGATCATAACTTGGGAGTGTTTATGTAAGTAGTATACCTCTCAACCTCTAAGCACAAGAAATCTGGACAAAGTCTAAAATTATCAGCAACAAAGGTCCAAAAATAGTGGCAAATTTTAAACATTGCTGTTATTAACTTAGAAAGTAGCTAGAATAACAGGATTTGTGTTAGCATGCATTTTCTGAAGGATATGAATTCTGAAACCCAAATGTATGTCATAAATTAAGAACCTGACTAAAATATGAGGCTAAATCTGGACATTCTGCAAAAATCTGGACAGCTGAGAGATGATATGTACTTTTATAACCCAGGCATATTTCAAATATTTTTCCTCAAGCAGACAACTGTTAGAAGTGGGATGGGGTAGAAAGAGTTAACTGGGAACATATGTTTTGGGAGCGTAATGAGTTGGCAGATTTTAAAAAAGTACCTACAGAGTTCTCAGTCAGAAATATTATGCAAGCAAGTGACTGCAAGTAAGGAAAAGATTCTTTTGAGCTGGGACATAGGATCTGAATTGTCTGGACATAGTAAGGCCTTGTTAAGTTTAATTCTGTTGGCTGCAAAAAAAAAATATATATATTAGAAAATGTAAATCAAAATCTAAGCCAACTGTATTCAAAGTACTGAATATGATAAACCTGTTGGTTGGTGGCCTAATGGTTAAGCTTTGATGAGATGTTTTGTGCTAAGAGGTTGAGTGGTATATTTCCCAACCATAGATCTGAGTTGCAGTTGAGTATGGACAGTGATGAGCTTTGATTGACATGTAGCTTGCCATATTTACAGTCAAATACATTAAATGATTAAGCATAAACAGTGACAGAACCAGGGTAGATAATGCAGATACCACATTAAATCTTTGTATAATAAGTGTGATTCTGACAACATTTTAGTTAGGTTACATCAAATCTAGCCTGTGACAGAAATGACTAGGACTCTTGATGTGCCTAGCACTACACAATATGACAGATAATTACACAGAAATGGTTGGGCTGAAAGTAAAATTAGAATTAGATGCTGGAACTGCATTTTCAATGATTTCTGCACGAGATTACAAGAAAATATTTTTTGAGATCTGCATATAAAGAGAGGTGAATTTTTTTCACAAGTTAATGGGGAAGAAAAGGAAACAATAAAAGTAAAATGACATGCCTGTGAAGTACAAGGGCAAAATATGTGTTGTGAACTTGAATGGTTATGATACTAGGGATGATCTTTATACTGAGTGGAGTGTGTGAGGAAGGTTGAAATCAGCTAGTACTCTGCAAAGTAATTTCAAGGCCAGGATTCATATAGATGCACTGCATGCTAGAAGAAAGACTCCTCAATGTAGTGGAGATGTAGTACAGTGTAAAGAATACTGGAATAACCAAATGGAGACATAGTGATAATCTAGTCATACAGTAGGGCTCCATTGTAGAAAACCAAGCGGTGCAGAAAAAGTAGAAGCTGACCACACCTGAAAAGAACAACATGTATGCAGATGAAGAAGACAGTGACCATGTGTTTGGCTGGCTAGTATGAAGCTTATGGGACTTCTGTAGCAGAGCTGCAGTAGTTAGTGCAAGTCAAGAGTGTGCTGCAGCACTGTCAGAAAGCTGCACATACCAGTTATTTGTAGCACACTGTGAGTACCTGTACTGTGGTGTTCATTGAACTGGATACTACACCACCGGCGGGGTGTTCAGTGAGCTGGACACTTGTTGGTCGGTCACATGATAGTGGAGGGAAAGGGAGAGGACAGGAAAGTAGGAAATGGGGGAATACAGCAAGTGCACAGAAAGAAAGCATAAAAGGATAAGTGGGGTGGAAGGAAGGGGACTGTTTGTGGAGGATAAGCTTCCTCATTTTATATATATATATTTATATATATATATATATATATAGAGAGAGAGAGAGGGAGAGAAGGAATAATAGAAGAGTGGAGAGAAAAAGGGGGAGGAAGATGGGGAAGGGGTAGTGAGTGGGGACAAACAGAAAGCAGTACAGACAAACAGAAGTGGATGTGGACAAATTAAAAAGGAGCCAAATTGGCTGGATAGAGACAAACAGCCAAAAAATAGTGATGAGCAAGACAGGACAACAAAAAAGGGATAGGTTGGGACACAATAAAATGGTGGTGGACCTAGCTGAGGATAATATGGGCTACAAGCAGAGCAATATCCACTACCTGGTCCAACCTGAGTGAATGGTTCAGGGTGGACAAAGGAAGAAGTCACACCCTCTCTTCTGGTGGCCAGATGGAGCTGCCTGTTGCTGAAATTTGAGAATTGCTGCAGTACATGCTAGATGTCACAGTGCTGCCTTATCTACCATCTGCCATAGCACTGGCTGAGCTGCAGATAGTGACTGAAGAGCAGTCAGAACCCCTCTTCAGTGAGGCCATCTTAGCCCTATCACACACAATTGTCACAGCTGCAGTCTGTGAAGGGGTGAGTGATAACTGACATACGTGCATTCCACTGGCATCATCCTGACCTGCAAGAGGGAGACATAATAAGAAAGTTGCCATAAGTAATAATGTCCTACAAATAGTATCATATATATATATGGTGCACATCAGTATGTATCCCTCAGACTAACCACAGTATGCTAAAGGTTTCAGTTGCATCCAATCACAGCCAACACATTTGGAATGGGATTCATAAGGCATCACACAATGGTTTAGCAGAAATATGGTAATTAGTGAAAATCTAGAGTTAAACATGTAAGCACAAGATAGCAGACATCTGAAATGGTCCCTTCAGCATTACATTTGAACATCTATAGGCATTAACCCGCAATATGTATCACTGCCATATGAATTACATGCCATTACTAACACCCAAAGGACATATACAGTTCTCCAGTGTAGGAAGAAACAGCCTTTACTAGGAACACTACACTGAATAACTGTCACAACACATTTTAAAACTAAATTTTGCAAAACACTCCCAGTGCCAAA
The DNA here is from genome assembly GCF_019279795.1 of Protopterus annectens. Lineage (NCBI taxonomy): Eukaryota > Metazoa > Chordata > Ceratodontiformes > Protopteridae > Protopterus > Protopterus annectens. Next base: position 294,654,385 of record NC_056746.1, on the reverse strand, counting down.
CCCTTACTATATCATTTGGGATGTGCTTGCTAACCCCTTACTTCTCACTGCAGAGATCTTTAGGTTAGCAGTAGTGCAGGTTGTCATACTGGTCTGGGCCATGCCAGTTGCCGTAGTGAGGAATTCAGCCAGATCCTACACTGACATGAAGACACAGATGTCATACCTGGAGAAATGGATTCAACTGTCACAATTTCCCAACTGTAGCGTATCTTAGAGGAAGATGCACCAGGTAAGTAACCATACAAAATGTGTATATGGCAACACTGCACATGTGGATTATAGACAGGTCACAAATATCAATGCATGTGGCAATTGTGCACACCCAGAGCGCAGGCAGTTTGCAGAATCCAAGGCATTTGTTTCCCATAGGTACATCATGTGTTTGCTGATGCACAGAAGAATGGTAGCACTGGTATTTTGCTGGACTATGTCTGCAGTAAAATGTATGCCATTTACATGCAGACTACGGAGCCTCACATCTAGCATTCATATTCATTCTCTTTTGTCTTGTATTATGTATTCACAGGCAAGGCCACAGCTATTTTGACATTTTTTCTTGTTGGTCAGGACAACAAGCAAATGTTGCACCTTTTCAGGGTCTGGGAATTTGTAGGATCTAACAATGAATGATTTCCAGACACAAAATAAGTCATGGTGACATGACACACCAGAATTGTCTACCTTCATCTTGGGTTGTCCTCTGCTCAGAGTATAGGATAACTGTGGCTTCACTCGTACTATAGTTAAAGGCAGTACAACATGAGTGCTCATTTTCCCTGCTGGTGACCCTTACCCCCTAGACTGAGAGCACCAGTACCCTATCCCCCACATGGCCACATCAGCCGAGGAGCACAGTGCATCTGATGTGGGTGTACTTACTGTACAACAGCCTTCCAGTGGTTCCTGATGCAGTCACATGTCAGACCCAGCTACTGATAAGTAGTGTTAAAGCTCAAGCCATATTTTGGGTACTGTCTGCAGGTACCCATTCCAACATGGAGATGATTGGTGCACTGTATATCATCAGTGATTATGTTAGCAAACCCTATCAAAGCACTGATGAGGCCATGGAGTCCAGACATGATGTCATGTTGTGTCTCATGAGGACTGTGGTGGCATGCATTGCTGCCACATCCAGTTTCATTTTCAGGATGGCAGGTGCCACCACCAATGCCCTGTCCAGTGGTATTGTCTGCAGTTGGTGCAAGTACATAAACAGGGTGGCATGTTGGGAGGCCATTACCATATATACAGTCCAGAATGGCAAGTTCAGACATAAAACATTCCACCACCTCACATTGTGGGCAGGCACAGTTGGCTGTTCCAAGAACAGGGCATCTCACCAGAAAATACCATACAGATCACATTCCCAGAGTAACAAAACATCCCTGACCTCTAGATCTGTCACTTTAAGCCAGCACAAAGGCCCCAGAGGACAGCCACATAGTGGCACCTCCTCACAGTCATGATCTCATTGGGGCACCCCTCCTTATCACTGGAAGACATTGTCTGTGGCACACAGCATCTGTTGAAACAAGACCCATTCTCTGTCTCCAGTGACATAGTGACCCACCTAGGTCATTATGTCATCTGCATGTCATTGTATCCCTTTAGCATCTGTAGAAATAATGAAGATGGCTGTAAACCACTGTATCCTCTGTTACTTGTGGTGTTTGTTGAGATAACTCCACAAACCGCTAATCTGTTGCAGAGAACACCAACTTATAAACCAAGAAAACTCTCAGGTGTCCCAGTGTAACAAAATCCACCATAAGCCACGTCACGATTAAAAGATAAAACACTTTATTCCATAAGATAAAAAATGTTAAGCGCTTTCATCCTTAACATGTATTCAAGGACTTCATCAGAACATTTAAAATAGTGCAAACCAACCTCTTTTAAAAATGAGTAATTAATGATGTCACTAATGATTGACATACAATTAAAGAGATATTACTATCCATCTAAAACATAGGTTGATAATAATATCTCTTTAATTTTATGTCAGTCATGAGTGACATCATTAATTGCTCAGTTTTAAAAGAGGTTGGTTTGCACTATTTTAAATGTTCTGATGAAGTCCTTGAATACATGTTATGGATGAAAGGGCTTAACATTTTTTATCTTATGGAATAAAGTGTTTTATCTTTTAACTGTGGCATGGCTTATGGTGGATTTTGTTACCCTGGGACACCTGAGAGTTTTCTGTGTTTGCTGAGATGTTTGATTCATAGTATGACTCCACCATATGTTGCCATCATAGCCTGTAACTAACACTGCATAATCCTGTTTGTTCTGCATGACATTGCACTGTCACTGTGTATTTGTCACAGGCACAGAGCTGAACTAGACACTGAAGGTTCACCAATGCTACCAAGTGCTGTGCCCACTACTGACTGGGTGTGGTATGGTGTGGCAGCTGTTCATCGTCTCTTAGCCTCAGTATCATAACTGGATAATGTCAGTGTGATGGCTGATACAGGTGCTGCTAGGGTGGTTCCTGGGACTCCCAGGAAGGATGGTAACCTGTGTGCTTCTTCATAATTCTATTATGTAGCATCTAGCAGGTTAAAACAGCTTGCATGCTGTAGTATGGGCATACTGCAGTATCCCTCCAGATGTGTTTAAACAGTGGAACCATGCTTTCATCAGACTAAATGCAAACTATATAATGTTCCATGTTAGTGCATGGTCGGTGTTATACTACATTACAGCTAGGTTGTGTGAGTTTCTTATGGATTTCATCAGTTATGGCTTTAGTGAGTATCATGCGTGCCTCATCTGAAACAAAGTAGGAAGAAGTGGGGTGAGACATGTACATACTGTCTTTGGCTGTATATTAATCTAATTACAGATCTACTATAACTCTTGCACCATCTGCTTGAATCAAATTAACTCACAGCATCTTAAAAAATGCTTCTACTTGAAATCAGCAGTGAGTTTACAAACACTTTTTTTTTAATGAAAGGCAAGTCCCTTTGCACCCCCAGGATGGAGATGCTTCCCCACCCCTGATCTCTGAACACATACTGTCTCAAACTTGGAGGAGGTATATTCAGAGATCATTCAGTGTATTCAAGTCTCCGTGTACTCAGATACCCAGATGCAAGTTTAAATGTGAGTAAATGAGCCTTGAGCAGCTGGAATGTAAATACATAAAAGACAATACATATAACTTGTATGCCATATATGTTAATCAAGGGGACTGCCAAGGTACTTTGCAGACACTCTGGTTACTAATCTCATTGTATTTCACACAGTCTGGCAGCTAATCAAATAGTAGCCCTTCTTGCTGACATAGTCCATAGACAACATATGTGCAGTTTGTAGAGTACTTCAGAGAGTCAGACAATGTCATAGAAACCACACAGGATGGTGGCTTAGTCTCCTGTTGTGTTGGAGAACAGTTATGCTTGTCTACATGTACAAGTGATGTATACAGGAACATACTCAACATTCTACAGGATTAAGCTTGTGATATACCTAGTACTTCGTGTTTGCTTATGAAAGATCACTGTAGCTAGTATAGTGACAGATGCACCTACCTTGGCTCATGCATTACTCCTGATCCTGGTCTTGGATAACATGTCTGCCAAAGCACATAGGATATCTCTGTCCACTTAGAAACAGTCAGTCAGCTGATGATCTTTTAGATGGTGGTAGGTAATACGCTGCTGTATTTTCATTCACTTTACCTGTGACTGCATTGCACTTATAATGAGGAGAGAGTGGTGATTATAGAAAGTAAAAGCTGCTGCTGCTTCGAGCACCTTTGCTTATTACAGTTGCACATTTTTTAATGTGTTCCTTACTCTTATAGTGATTCACAACTTTCTGTGTGCCATATGCACATTCTGCAAATCATGATCTAGTTTCATATGCATATGTTTGCATATATGCTCATCAGACTGCAAACCTTCATTAGTGAGCTATTTTATGATCATTTGCAATCATGTACTTCTGTGCCGTTTTTCTCACTGGTGAGTAGTACCGGATGGTTCTGAGACACAACATTTCTGCAAATGCTTACTTCCTGCCCATTCACACACAGTGTATCACACTTTTCTATGAATCCCGGTCCAAGTGTCAGGAACACAGGGGGAAATGCTGCCACAGTTGGAAACAGTCAAAGCTTTTAGATTCCAAACCAGAATTTACAAAAGAAATAGGTGCAAGGAAACATTAAAGCTAAATCAAGTTGCAGAGTAATGTTACTCCCTTCAAACTTTCATTAAGCCAGAGTAGCACAGTGTGTATTAAGACATTAGGCTGGGAGAAGAACTGCAGAGGCTTATGAGGTGCAAGAATGTTGCCCAAAGTTTCATGGAGTAAGTGGGCAGCCTTTATTATGCTAGTGTTGAAGAAAACCAAGTAAAAGTTCATATTTTTGGCACCTTTATGGCCACTATAAATCCAGTGTAATGTACTATGAAGTATCTATGGCCCACAACAGAAGATATGTTTGTATCTCTAAATGCGGGTGGGGGTAGAAATAGTAATTTACTGAAAGTGGCCTGCCACAATCTTACTGTCAAATGAAGCTGGATGAACCTTTAAGACAACTGTTTGTCATTAATGCAGAAAAAAGGGGCTGTTTAGGTACAAGCAACTAATATCTGGACTAGTGACTGTGCTGATTGTATGGCAGAAAGAAATGGATCATCTGGTACAAAGAATCCTAGTGCTCCACGTAGGACATATTGGTGATAGATTGCATTGCAAAGATGAAGCCTTTATGACTAACTTATACATTTCCAAGTTGAAAAAAAAACTAAACAGTACTCAAAATTAACAGCCTGAATTACTGAATTACAAATCCTTGAGATGCATGCAAATAAATAAACCAAAATGGAAAATATATACAAAAACCTTTATTGCAATGGTCAGACTCCTCAACTCAACCATATATTACTTTATTATTTTAATTTTAATTTCAAGATCACTGCACCTTAGAGAAACACCAATCACTTACAGAGGAAAAATGTCTCTTTTCTAGGAGGCTGCTAGCTCAGAGAAGTTAGAAGCATTATACACTTTGACCGCAGACTAATTGATGCAATACGGAGTGAAAAACAGCACACAATCAATGTCTACCTCACATAGTTGTGCTTGAGAGTTGTGATACAGGCAGCCATGAAATGAGCAATGGAGTGAAAGATGACAATCCAACATGATCACTATAAAATGAGTTGTAGACAAGTAGGGGTATGGACCTAGAGGTATTTGAGATAAAAAGTGAATTACTTAAGAGGAAATATACTGTGAGCATATAACTGAACAGAAATACACTGGTTATCACCAAATAAAGAAGGGGTTCTGCTAAACGCATAATATTGCTAACCATTCGAACTAGTCAGTTATTGTCATAAATTGTTTTCATAATGCTTTGATTCATTCAAGACCATTCATTTCAACAATGAAATTCATCATTACAGTTAACTCTCCACAAATGGGTCAAGTGTCATAAACATTGCAATCTTGCTATGAATTTAATTGCCATTAGCTCAAATTTTCTTTCATAATAATCCCATTTATCTATCCCGCTGAGTAACAATGCTCAAAGACAATTCAATCCATACTCTAAATATTCTCCACCTTTCTTCATTATACCTGTCATTGAATACAAGATGTATTAGTTCCCATACATGTTATATTCCACTCTTTTTACCTTATTTCAGCACATTCTATAATTAGACAACCACTATTCATATTCCACCCTAATCTTTCCTTAGAAAAGATTCTTCCCTATAGCTTTGTTTAATCCTACATATACCTCCCTTTGATCCTTTACCCTAACTGCTTTCCCTGGCATCCCTTTTCCTTGAAATCCTTCTTCTGCTGCCCATCTCTTCCTTGTTTGTATACCCCCATCTTTGCTGTCATTCTCCCTTAATTCTTTACTGCTCCCCACTTATCTGGCACCTTCACTTCCTGACTTCTTTCTGTTGATTCATACCACTCAAAACTTTCTCCTACATTTCACTTATTTGCCCCTGACCATCTCCTTGTTGCACATTTAAACAATTTCATTTGCTTTCATCTAGAGAGCCTTTTGATAGCATTCTTTTTGATTCACTTTTCTACAATGTATACTGCTTAACTATCATAATTTAACTCATCCTCAAGATATGTAAACACTACCCTTTTCTTCCATGACCAGCAATCTTGTTGCTTGCTTTCTGCATCTACTACACAAAATTAACAAGATTCATCAGTTATTTTACCCTGTATCTGTAGCAAGCAGTCTAATATTCTAATTACTTTTCTCAAAAAATTATTGCCTATATGCAGCCCCAGAACATGTGCATATTATTGACTCCCACAGCCTCCTCTCTCCAGGCATAATTCTCCATTTCCTTGCTTTCCTCAGTTTAACTGATACTTTGTACCACTTATGTAGTATTCTCATGGCCTCCTTCAGTCTGCTATCTCCAGGTATCATTCTCCATTCCCTTTCTTTCTTTAGTTTAACTGGTACTTTGCACCACATATGTAGTATTGCCATGCACAGTTGAGCAGAGAATGACCCTACTGCCTACACACCCGTCCTATCCTTCCATACTTCCTCCAATACTTTATTTTCACTAGCTCACATTCTCCATGTTTATCTCCATAAACATCAAAACCTACAGTGAAGGCTGCCAGCCCAGCTAGCTGGAATTTTGTAAATAATTATATGTCACTTGAAAATATTAATATGGTTTATACAGAAATGTGACACTGCCAGCCCAGCTATCTGGAAGTTTGTAAATAATTCCATGTCATTTGTGAATAGTAATATGATTTGTATGCTTGTCCTACAAATGTACGAAAACTGTATGTTATATGCTGAGCTTCCAGAATGTAACCACAGTGTACCCTACTGGAAAAGAACAGAGTTAACTTGCAAAACTCTAAGAAAATAAGTTGACAAATAAAGAGTTTTACGATTGTGTTTACCACAGCTTGAAGACAGAATATCTGCAGCTAGAAATTCTTTATTTTGTTTGGAAACCGAAATAATTACAGGTTTCCAAGGAAAAAGTGTTAACAATTTTATGACTTTCAGTTCTAGGCAAAGCTTCTAAGAGATAAGTATTCTTTAACACAGAGGTGTTATATTTTAAGTTCCTGTTAGCCTGGAAAGTAAAGGCCGCGGAGACAAAAATGATGTAATCTGAGATAACCCAGCAGAAATGTTTGATAGTAATTTAAGAACTATCTCAGATAGTGAGTCTGTGTATTTTGTATTTGTCTCTGGACCTAGAAACAACCATTCAGCACTTGCATTTGCCTGGCTCTGTAAGTAAGATTTAAATCATAGTATCTCTCTCAGAGATAGATAGGAAACTAGTAAGATCAGTCTAGATGTTTTCTGTATTTTTTGAGACTGTCCTGCAATGTTGTTTTAAACTATTTCCTGTGATTTTGAACTCTGCTGTCACTGTGATGAGTTAATGAGTATTGTCTTGTGCATTTATTATTTATTATTAAATATATTTAAATCTTTTAACTGTGGCTGGTTTGTTTAGAGATATTTAAGCTCTTAGCATACTTGCATATATATTTGGTGACACTGTATAGGCCACTCCTAAATAGCCTTAAAAGTTTGATCGCACTTACCATTTGGATAATAGTAAAATTGCACAGTAGAATTGGTCACCCTTTGGGAAGGGCCTTATAGTAGCTGATAACTAAGGGTGTTTGGTGGCAGTGATTTCTACCTTATAGTCTAGGCAGAAGGGGACATAGCTAGTGAACCTGTACCAGCCTTCCCCAGGAGTGTCTGTGTGTTTGTGTATAAATCAAATCTCAAAGTGTGTGTGTGTGTGTGTGTGTGTGTGTGTGTGTGTGTGTGTGTGTGTGTGTGTGTGTGTGTGTGTGTTTGTGTCAGCTACTTGGGCAGGGACACAAAGCACTTGGTTGGACAGAGAGGTTGCTGGAGGTTTTGGCTTGACTACTCGGCTGAGATCTTAACCCTATAGCTGTGCCAGTGGGGAGTCTTATTGGTGATCTGGAGAAAGAGGGAGAAACCAGCCCCAGACTGACTGTGATCTCTGTATACTCTTAAGGGAAATTTTACTTTACTGTGTGTGTACTTTCATCCTCCCAATGTGCACGCCCCTCACTGGTGTTAGTGGTGAGGATTGAGGCTCCTTGATTACTCGACCAGTGCAGGGGCATCACACATACCTATATACTGTTACATTCTGCTGGCTTTAACTTTTTTTTCTTCTCTTCCCACATTTTCCATGAAATCACCCCTTATTTTTCTAGCTCCTTTTGCTTCCTCTTCTTCCAATTCTGATGCACTATTTGTTGCTCTCCTGTTATGTTGATACACAAGCAAGACATGTTCCTTTATTGTTTATTTTTCATATATATTTATCCTTTGTTGAATGCATTAGTCCCACTAGGCTAGTGGCCTGTTTTCAGGGTAGACCTAAGGTGGTATTTTTACTAGTATGGGAGATTTGGCAAGGTCATCAGGGACCTTTCTCTACTGTTTTTGGTAGATGCTGTGTGATCTTTTGCAACCACCTGAGCTACCACCAACTAAGGGAGATAGGACGTCTGTTTAATGACTTATATGGCTGAGAACCTTCTAAGAACTCTAAGAATGGGCCTCCCTGTAATAACTCCATGTTAATGTATGTCAGTGCAATCAGAGCTATTATCTGGTTCCTTTAAAAAGCTGAATCCTACATCTTTCAAAGCATTTGCATAGTTATGGAATCATGCTACTTGGTCCATAGTTTTGAACTTAGTGTTTATGACCCATTTTAAAAACTGGCATGAAAGCTGATTTCTTAATGGACTGAGGAAGACTCCTGTCATTAGTAGCTTGTTAGAAATTACATGTAAAAGAAGACCTACTTCTTGAATGATTGCTATTAGTACTGGTGGGATATTGCCAGATCCCACTGAAGTTTTTCTACCTGATTTCTTTAGTGAAGTTGAAGTTAAGACATCTGACATTGTAGGACAAATGCCTTTGCTCTTTGTTAATTGTTCTTTATTACTTAATGGGTTGCCCAGGTCAGGATCGTAAAGAATGGAAAAATATTGACTAAATTTGTTGGCCTTCATTTTAGGATCATATTGTATATTACTTTTAATTGTTAAAGAGGTAATAGGATGCCTTGCTGGAGTTTGTGAGTTAATATATTTGTAATATACTTTAATTTTTCAAACACCACCTACTCAGAGTCACACAGTAGGCAAATGGAGGTGGAAAGAATCAAATCCTGTACCCTTGACTACAGGTAACAGCTTACAGCATTACTTCTTTGTTCTCACAGGTAATAACTGTCAGAATCTTTAGGACTTTGTCTAAGTTATCATCAATTATTTCACCTTGATTGTCATAATTTCTACACAACAGCAAACTGCATATTCTTATTTATTTATTCCCCAATGCCTCTATTGGGATTTAAACATACTGAAACAGCATGAGGGACCTGGACATACACACTATATCCTTATTGACCTTACAATTATCTGCACTGTAGTGATGGAAAATCAGACTTATACCTTTTTTAATCAAAATAACATCTTCATTAAATTTTCATGTATGATATAGGCTTATACCTAATAAAACCAGAAAGGGACTTTATAGTGCTGTGGAACATACTGAGACAATTCCAAACCTTTTCAGGATACAAAATTAATGAAGCTAAAACAAAAGCAATAGCGATAAACTATGTACCTACATGCAAATTGGTTCAGCAATATCCATACTTATGGGGACATGAGAAAATGAAGTATTTAGGAATATGGATTAAAAATGATACTGGTGTGGCAGCCAAGAATGTGTGGGGAAGAGACAAACCAAAGATAACACAAAAACTGAGAAAGTGGAAGCTCTGTTGTATGGTTATCGATAGTAAGATACAAACAGTTAAAATGTTCTTAGTCCCTTTAGTTTTATGCACAGGTCAGGTATATCTTTAGCAATGAGAGAAGAAGTTGTGAATAGCAATTAATAAAGAGCTGAAGGATTTTATCTGGGAGGGGAAGACTGCAAGCATCAAGTGGGATAAGCTTATTCTTCCAATATAACAGTGCAGTTTGTGGTTATCTGAGTTGAAGGGGTATTTCAGAGCAACACAGTTAAGACTACTGTACATAGCACAAGCAGAAAACTATAATTCAGAATGGAAAGAAATGATGAAATAGGGGAGACATTCAATTGACAGGGAGAGAATGGGATTTTGGATGCAGACCTTTAAGAACAACAACAATAATAATACATAATATTGTATTCATAAATTAGCAGAAGGTATTCTAAGGACTAAGCCAACATGGGAATGGAGGAAGGACATCGATAAGGATGACTACAATTAGGGATACAGAAAATAGGCAAGAGAGGGTGGGAATATATTGGAGAAATTTGACAAAGGAACCAAGGTATTGTGAGCAAATAACTAGAGAGGGAAAGGTAATATAATGGGAGGATGCCAGGAACATAGTTGGGCTGCAGGTTAGACGTTGCCTTCCATATCTAGAATTGATATCAGAGTACAGGCAGAGAAAGAAATGGGGGGGGTCCTAAATGAAAGACCAGCACTGGTAGAGTTTTTGAATCTAGAACAGAAGTTTCCATTAAGAAAGGAATAATTAATAGAGCATATAAAATATTGCATGATAACTATAATAATCAATCAGAGGAGATTAGGAAGGACTGGGAAGAGAGACTAGATAAGCAACTCACAAAGAAACAATAGGGGGATATATGTATGTCTCCCAAATATGTAACAAAATCTAAAATATCTAGGATCTTTGCCTGAAAGTGCTTACATAGGTATTTATATATCCCAAGCAGGCTGCAAAGAATTTTTCCTTAGGTAGACAGCAAATGTTGGAGGTGTGATGGGGAAGAAAGAGGTAACTGGAAACATATTTTCTGTGAGTGTAATTAGTTGATGGACTTTAAAGATTCTCTGCAGTCTACACTGTTGGAAATGCTGGGTGAGCAAACTGAGGAAATGATTTTTTGAGCTGTGATAGAGAATTGGACTTGCCTAGATGTAATTAAACTTATACCTTATGTGACTCATGGTCTTGCTTTTCATATCTTAGTCCATATCATCTGTCTTCAGCAGTGAATTGAGGAGAGTCATTTATGAGGCCTTGAGTCAGGGTGGCAGTCAGAAAACCATAATCTTGTTTTTGAAAAAATATTTATTATTCTTGCTAAAAATCCAAACATAACACATTTGCATCTATCATGCTAGAGGTCTAATCACATAATCAAATTAAAATGTTACATCATGATCTTAATTTGGATAAATTCACTCCTGCAATACTTCTAGAACTTAATCTCAATATTAATGCACAGTGGTGCAGATATATTTTCATAATCTTCCTGTAGGAAGCCTCCATTGTAAAAATATCTTCTTGTCTAAATCTTTATCAATGTACTAGAAAACAATTATTTCTCGAAGATTATGAGTTAGCATTGTGGTACAGAGGGTTAAAACCCTGGCTATGGCTCAGATGATCTGGTTCAATTAGCAGCGCGAGTGTCTGTGATGCTAGTCAGGACAGGATGGGTGTGTTTATTCATTTATTTGAGTTTGTTTGCTCAGGTAGAACACTTTTCTCAATGGACCAGTTTCAGTCTCAGTATGGAAGTGCAAAGTGGAGACAACAGTATAGTACATTGAAGGAAGCTTTAATGAACTTAAATAAAAAAAAAAACATATTCTGTAGCATAGCTAAGGAACTATATATAATAACCCAGAAAAAAGTGCAAATATCCTTGTATAAAAATGCAAACTAATTAAGGACAAAATAGTACTCCAGCTTCTACTATATATACATATGTGCAATATGTACAGCAATAAAAAGACAAACATAGTAATAATATTTAGGAGCACCTCATGGGTAATTCCAAATGGGGTCTGTGGACAAGCAAGGAGCATTATCCTTTGGACAGTGGGGGTACTGGCTCAGGTACAACTGTGGCAGGATGATACATCAACATGTCCCATTGTACAACTGGTTCTGGAAGCTCTGAATGTAGGCAAGTGGAAAGGAAGCTAGAGCTTGGAAAAAAATCCTTGGTAGCAGTATGGCACTGTGCCAAGTATTTCCGTCTCTTCATAGGTCCTTTGCAGTGGTCAGAGTTAATCCAGGGTAGAAAGAAGAACGCAGTAGACCTTGTGGATGAAAAGAGGTCCTAGGGACCTGTGATAGTCAGTTGTGAGAGGCCAAAAAGGAGGGGGGGGGATTTTTATCAGAGATTGTGTCATATTTCTCTAACTTTGATAAACTAAAAGAAAAGCAATTTTCCTAAATGCAGTTATATGTTAGGAACTAATAAGTACTTCTCAGACATTAAACCATATTCCCTAAACAAAAACAAAACTTTTTTTTATGTATAATCATATGAGAAGGCTGCATCTTTTTCATGAACACTTTTTAATGTCATAATTACCGTTTTACCATCTCTGCATTTACCTTCTTCAGATCCCAGTTATAAACCTTGCTGGATAACATAATATACCTAGTGCAGATTCAGTTCCTTTCTTACAACTACCCTTCTTGTGCTTCCTTACATCTTTGCTAGAAAACTTCTATTAAAGCACAGGCAGATATTCTTAGCTTGTTGCCCCAGCAAAACATAATGTTGAGAGCTACGACCTTGTCTCACCTGCCTCTCCCTCCATCTTCCCCAAAGCCTCTTCAGTGTTCTAACCTTGCCTCTATACTGTGTCACTTCTAATTATGAGTTTTGTCTCTTAATCTACCTCTGCTAATAGTAAAGCATCCCACGAACCAAATACAGTATCCTGCAGCTCCCCATTCATCCCAAATACACCCGTTTCAAGACAGCACTGCCAATATAACACATTCGTATACTAATAATTCTATGATACATCCACTCACATAATACTCCAAAATGTTAGCATCATCATTGGCATTGTCCATCTGCCTGTCTGAAAATGCCTCTGCTCCCATCCAAAGGTTTACTAAGCCTTCGTAGTGTCCAGCAGGGGACAAGGCACACATGACTGATACAGCTTTTTATTCATTACCTCGGAGAAGAATAACATTATTACATTACTTCAATCTCAACACACCTGTCCTTGTTAGCCCTAGCATATGAAGCAAACTTAGCATGACTGGCATGACCAACCAACAGCATTTATCTTTCCTCATTTCTACAGCACATATATCTTATAATTGTAAACTACTTGTATACTTTGCTCCCTTTTTCATAAATCTATCCAAAGCTTTTGAGCTAACTTTTAACTTTAAATTTAATTTAATTTTTAATTTAATTTAATTTAATTTAATTTTAATTTAAATTAATTTTTTTTTAATTTCTAAATTATTTTTTAATTTTTAACTTTTGAGCCTAGAGAAAAAAACATTTCCATTATCTCCACACTCAGCCACTTCCAAAAGTCAAATCTTCCCCACTTTTTACAAGCATCTTTAAAAATCACATTGTACATCCCAAACAAACCTCTCAATATCTAAATGCACGATATCTGGACAAACCTAAAAACAATGGGTGTCAGAGGTCTAAATTTTTAAATATTGCCTTTATAAATGTAGAACATTGTTAGAATAACAGGTTTTGTATTGGCATGTATTTTCTGAAAGGTATGAAGTTTGAAACCCAAATGTTTACCATTAGTTAGGGACTTAAATCTTTAAAACTTTTCCAGAAATTCACAAATATTATGGGTAAAAGACCAAAAAATATGAGGTAAAAATCTGGACATTCTGTGACACTTTGGGCAGTTGAGAGGTATGATCCCAAGACATGTACTCATACTAATGCTGTTTATTAGTATCATAATGACATTTTAACTTTTAATCTTATCAAGGCAGCTATAATCTATCTGTTATTGCAGGTCACTCATGAATGCCAGAGTTTGCAGATTTTCTTCAGATTTATCTATTGCACCCTGGACATTACAGCTGCCTGGACACAAATAGCACAGCCACCAGCATGCTAGCTATCAGTAATAGATGTTTGGCAAATTTATTTTGATCTTTGCATACCTACGTTCACAACTGAAAAACCCTCTCTGCATTGTGTGTTTTGGTCACTTCCAGGGAATGTAAGTTTTGAGGATTAGAATAACTGTTAAAATATAAGAGAATGAACCTGGAGTGATGGCATTGGCTTGCAGGACCCCTACTTCAGATGTTGACTATGTCTGGCTATGAACCTTTGTGTAGAATATTGACAGCCAGTTAGTCAGGTTGAAGCTTAAGGTCCTTCAATGAATTTGTTGTCATGGCAGTCAGACCTCCTTGTTCATTTCAAAAGGCTGAATGAGTAGCAGAGCTGGAGGCCTTCTAAACGCCAGTGAAAGCCACTGCGTGGCATGTTTCTTGGATATGCTTGAAACTGATCTCCACATTTCATATCCAACAAGATGGTCTGAATCCATACTGGATTCTTGTAGAGTTTCTTCAGAGATCAGAAGGAGGTGGTTTAAAACAATGCAAGTAACACTTTTTCCTCAGTGGAAGGTGAGCCATTGTTTCAGTAATGTTTTTTAATGCCGATGTTTGTTCCATGTAGAAGAAGATAATGATATTGACATTCCGCACATCTCCTACACTTTACTGACTGTTTCAAACTCAGCGGATGAGCTTGTGGATTGGGTACTAGTTTCTCAGTTCTGCCTTAAAGACTTCAGCTTACATGCCCCCTGGTCCTGCAGCATTGTTGTTCCTGGTCTGTTTGATGACACATCTTATTTTTTCTCTAGTAAGAGGATCAACAAGAGATTCTTATAGGGTCACAAGGGACAGATTTGACACTGAAACAGTTAAGAGTATCTCAGTATTCCTTCCATTTAGTTTAAATGGCTTAATTTATTTTCAGGAATACTGGGCTAGCATGGGATAGGAAAAGAACAGTACTATGAAATCTTGGGACATAAGTGACCCTTCTATCCTGAAAGAACCAGCCCTTGTTTTGTTTTCATTATAAAGCTGAGGCTCCTTATCTTTTTAAATTTAATATTCTTTATTCATTTTGTAGTTAATAAAATGTACATTCAGATATTGACTGCGTTATGCAGTCATACATGGCGTAACAGAAAGGAGTTGAGAGAGTTATAGCAGTTGTTAAAAATCATACTAGTAACAAATGGTTTCTGTAAAATATGCAAACTCTTACATGTAGCCTTCAATATACAAGGGTTTGTAAAAACAAAGTAATACATTGATATTATTCTGGGAAGATTGGGCTCCTAAAAACAGAGGTGGCTAACGTCACAGCACCCATGCCAATGGAAAATAGCTGCATGACTGCCAAATCATACACCAATGCACTGTACGGACGTACATAAATGCATGGAACTAGCCATACCCAAAAGAACCAAGATGCTCTCCTCCAAAAAAAGGAAGCCAATCTGGTGGTCCCCTCCCATTAATAAACTCTACAACAGAGGGAAGAAACTATTGAAGAAAAAAGTGAAGTCCCAAGACTGGAAAAACTTCCTTATTAGCATCAACAAAAAGTTGAGATCCCTCATCAAATCCTCTAAAGCCAGATATGAAGACAGAATTGATGCAGACACTAAAAACAATCACAAAGAATTCTATACTTATATCAAGAACCTCCACGGCAATACCCAGATTTGCTCTGAGTTACTACACAACGGTACCTCCTATCTTGAGCCAACAGATATTGCCAACATACTGGCTGACAGATTCAGTGCCAACTTTACCCCTCCCCCCAAAGGACCAATCACAGTACCGGAAGAATGCCAGGCAGCCAGTATCATTGCAGCACAGGTTAAAGCTGCATTGTCCAAGGCCAAGAATACAGCTTCCATGGGATCCGATAATATCACTGGCTGTGTTCTACATGAACTACAAAGCAAACTGGCACCACATCTGTGTGCCCTGTTCATCCATATCCTCACCTCAGGCTTTGTCCCTACTGAATGGCACACTGCTACAGTCATCCCTCTCCATAAAAAGGGAGCAACTACAGACCCTGGAAATTATTGCCCCATTAGCCTGACGAGTCTGATATGTAAAGCTATGGAGCACATCATCATGGACATAATTAACAAAGATATAGGAACTCTCCAAACTCTAGACCCCACGCAATTTTGCTTTGTGAAATGGAGATCATGCCTGCTCTACCTGGTTGACTTTGAGTCAGTCACCAGGGCTGTGGATGAAGGTAAGGCAGTGCATACAGCCTGTCTTGATCTGCCCAAGGCATTTGATACTATTCCTCACTCTGGAATTATTGATAAACTAACCAAGCTAGGCATCAACCCCTACATCACTAGGTGGGTTGCAAATTGGCTCACAGATAGAACACACAGTGTGAAAGTAGTAGACTACAAGTCAGACTGCCAACCAGTCGCAAGTGGAGTCCCACAGGGATCGGTCCTGGGTCCTCTCCTGTTCAGCATCTACTTCTCAGACGTCCAGGCCAACACAAAAGGAATCTGGCTGACCAAGTTCGCAGGCAGCTACAAGCTGGGAGCCATTATTAACTCTCCAAATGATGCAAACATCCTACAGAAAGGCCTCACTGAAACCAATGACTGGTGTTGAAACCATGGCCTTAAGCTTAATGGCAAAAAATGTGTCGTCATCCTCTTTGGTAAAATCTCATTTCCCACTAATTACCACATCAATGAGAGACCATTGAACACTGAAGGCGTTATAAGAGATCTGGGGACGCAGGTTGACAGCAACCTCTCCTTTGACCACCACATTGCCACAGTGGTCAGAAAGTTCTTCTATGTGGCACATCTCATTACGAAGGGTTTTGCATCCAGGAAGAAAGAGGTAATCACCTCTCTCTACTCTTCCCTCGTTAGATGAATCATTGAGCATAATGCCCCATTTGGCACATACCTCACTAGACACCTGCAACAGCTGGAGAGGCCACAGAAGTACCTCATGAAGAGATCCTAGGCATTAAACACATGTCCTACATGGATAGACTCAAAAGACTTCAGCTATTCTCTGTCTCATATCGTCTACTTAGAGGCAATCTTTGCTTGACTTACAAAGCCATGTCTGACCCAGCTCTGTTAGAAATGCTACACCTAAAAATATCCCAATCCCTCAGCACCACACACTCCAGAGACCTCAATCTCATTATCACAATCAACAGAACATGCTGATGGGACAGGTTTCTCACCCAAAGACTGCCCATGCTCTGGAAAAGACTTTCCATACATGTCAAGCAGAGCACCTCACTGTCCCTCTTCAGGTTCTTCTGTTGATTGTGATAATGCCAAATGGGGCATTGTACCCGATGATTGGCCTAATGAGGGAAGAATAGAGGGAGACAATGACAACTTTTTTCCTTGATGCAAAACCCTTAGTAATGAGATATGCCACATAGAAGGACTTTCTGACCACAGTGGCAATGTGGTGATCAAAAGAGAGGTTGCTGTCAACCTGTGTTCCCAGATCTCTTATAACGCCTTCTGTGTTCAGTGGACTACCATCAGTGTAGTAATGCATGTGAACTGGGTTTTTCCCAAGGGGGATGATGACACATTTTTTGGCATTGAGCTTAAGGCCATAGTTCTGACACCAGTCGTTGGTCTTAGTGAGGCCTTTGTGTAGGATGCGGAGTTAATAATAGCTCCAAACTTGCAAATGTTTGTGAACTTTGTCAGCCAGAGTCCCTTCATGTTGGCCTGGACTTCAAAGAAGTAGATACCAATCAGGAGAGGACCCAGAACTGAACCCTGTGGGAATCCAGTCATGACTTGTTGGCAGTCTGACTTGGAGTCAGCTACTTTCACACTGTGGGTATTATCTGTGAGCCAGCTTGCAACCCACCTACTGATATAAGGGTTGATCATAGGTTCATAGGTTCATAGGTTCATACTAGGCTATCTGCCCAAGGGCATTTATAAGCCTAGCCCATAGTTATGTGGCTTTCGCCACCCCTTTAGTTTGAATAAAAACTATGCCTATCATTTTGCTGTGCCTCTGTCAAGCAGTGACGCTGAAGTAATCCCTGGGGTATATCTGCAATCTCCCATCCATTGGTCAAGATTCCTCTTGAACAAGACCAGAGAGGTGCTCTGCCTCACATGTACCGGGATTTTGTTCCACAGCATAGGGAGTCTCTGGGTGATGAATCTGTCCCTCCAGCACGTTCTATTTATAACCGTGTCAAGGTTTAAGTCTCCGCCCTTGTGGTTCTGAGGGATCTAGATTTTTGAGGTGAAGCATATTCATCAAATCTGGGTTTGACATGGCCTTATATGTCAGGCACAGGTCACCTCTGAGCAAGCGGTATGAGACTGAATAGAGCTGGAGTTCTTTCAGTCGGGCAGCATAAGACATATTTTTGAGACCCTTTATCCTTTTGGTGAGGAACTTTTGGGGCCTTTCAAGCTGCAGCAGGTGTCTGGTCAGATACATTCGAACGGGCATTGTACTCAATCATAGGTCTAATAAGTGATGAGTACAGGGGACGATGACCTCCCTTGATCTAGATGTGAATCCCTTCATGATCAGGTGGGTGATATAGAAGGTTTTCCTAACTACTTTAGCAACATGAGTGTCAAACGAAGGCTACTGTCAACCTGGGTCCCCAGATCTCTGATGACTTTTTCTGTGCTCAGTGGATTGCCACCTATATGGTAGCTAGGGGTAGCCTTGTTTTTCCCAAAGGGTATGACTATGCATTTTTGGCGTTTAACTTCAGGCCATGGCTCTGGCACCAGTTATCCATTTCTGTGAGGCCCTTCTGGAGGATATCTGTGTCAGATGTGTTTTCGACTATGGCCCAGTTTGCAGTCATCTGCAAACTTTGTCAGCCATAACCCTCCTGTGTTTGCTTGTACTTCAGAAAAGTAGATGCCGAACAAGAGTGGACCCAGGACTGAGCCCTGTGGGACACCACTTGTGACAGGCTTTGAGTCTGACATGGCTCCAGCAACTCTGACCCTGTGGGTTCTGTCACTTAGCCAGTTTGCAACCCATCTTGTGATGTATGGGTTTACATTCAAGCTGATGAGTTTTTCGATGATACCTGAGTGGGGTATTGTGTCAAGGCCTTTGCCAGGTCGAGGTAGGCTGTATGGACTGCCTTTCCTCATCAATGGCCTTGGTGACTGTCTCGAAAAAGTCAACCAAGTTTAAGAGGCAGGATCTGCCTTTGACAAAGCCAAACTGAGTTGGATCCAAAGTCTGCAAGTTCCCTATGTCTTTATTTATGAGTTCCATTATGATCCTCTCCATGGCTTTGCAGATAAGGCTTGTCAAGCTAATGGGGCGGTAATTTCCAGGGTCTGTGGAGGCACCGCCCTTATGAAGTGGGACCACAGTCGCCGTGCGCCACTCCTTGGGTACGTATCCTGAGGTGAGGCTAAGATTAAACAGCTGTCCTAACTGTGGGTTTAATTCCTCATTGAGTTCATGAAGCACACAGCCGGGGACACCATCCCGTCCCATGGATGCTGTGTTTTTTGCCTTAGTGAGGGCAGTTCTCACCTGGGCGTTGGAGATGTTTGGGGGCTACAATCCTCTGGAATAGATATCTCTCCTTTTGGGGGAGGGGAGAAGTTTGCACTGAACCTGTCAGCCAGTATGTTGGCAATGTGTGTAGGTTCAGTAATTTTCACATCATTTTGAACTAATTCTGAGCATATCTGGGAGTTTCCTCCTAGGTTTCTAACATAGCTAAAGAAGGCCTTATGATTCTCTTTAGAGTCCTTGGCGATTTTTCTCTCAAAATTTGCCTTGGATGATTTTATGAGAGCTCTTAGTTTTTACTTATAATGATCAAAGGTGTCTTACCTTTCAAGGATTTTGCTCTATCTTGTAGTAGCTTCCTCCTTTTGTTGTAGAGCTTGTTTATGGCTGGGGTCCACCAGACTGGACGCTTGCCTTTGGTACAGAGAGTCTTAGTTTTGTTTGGGATTGCCTGATCCATGCAGTCCTGTAGGTGCTGGTAGAAGGCATTTGTAAGTGATTCAGCGGTTTGAGTAATGTTTACCACTGGCTCAGGGGCCTTAAAGGAGACCACACTAGTTTTTAGAAGTGTGAAATCGGCTTTTGAGAAGTTTTTCACTGTGGTCTTTTTTGTTTCAGGTGGGGCGGGATGAGGACCTCCAGCGAGATTAGTTTATGATCTGATCTCACCAGTGAGGGGTATACTTCCGGTGTTGAACATTTTGATCCCATGTTCGTGATGATGAGATCAAGTATGTTTTCTCCTCTTGTGGGGATGGTGACTAGTTGTTCCATGGCATTTGAGTTTATGAACTCCAGGAATCTTTGGGTTAGAGTGTTCGGGCTTGAGTAGTGTTCCCAGTCTATATTAGGGTAGTTAAAGTCACCTAGTATGATGCTTAGGTTAGTGAGTTTTTCTATTATTCCTGAGAGGGTAATGGTATCAAAGGCCTTGGGCAGATCAAGGTAGGCTGTATGAACCATTTTGCCTTCATCCACAGCTCTGGTGACTGACTCAAAGAAGTCGACCAAGTTGAGCAGGCATGATCTACTCTTCACAAAACCATGCTGTGTAGGATCCAGAGTTTGGAGATTCCCCATATCCTTGTTTATTAGGTCCCTAATGATGCGTTCCATAGCTTTGCATATCAGACTCGTCAAGCTAATGGGGCAAGAGCTCTCAGGGTCTCTAGTCACTCCTCCTTTGTGTAGAGGGATGACTGCAGCAGTGTGCCATTCAGTAGGGACAAAGCCTGAGGTGAGGCTGTGATTGAACAGGGCACACAGGTGAGGTGCCATTTCACTCTCTAGTTCATGCAGAACACAGCCAGGGACATTGTCAGGTCCCATAGAAGCTGTATTCACACAATACTCGGCCTAGTAAATAAAACCCATTAATAATTAGCTAAATAGCCATAAATAAAATTATTTAAAGCTTCTAAAATTGTTGAATACTTTATAAAATCATTTTAGCTCAATAATAATAATAGTAAAAATACAAAATACCATTAAAATTCCTTAATGGAAACACTACAGCGTCTTCAGTAAAATTCCATAGGAATAGGACAATTTTATAGGCAAATCAATTAATGCATGCCTCAGCCAAACAATAAAGGGACAAACAAAAGGCATTCACAGAATTAATAGATTTTTGCTTCTTATTTTTGGTTTGTTCCTCATAAAATGTGTGGTTTTCTGGCAAATAATTTAGAAATTAAGTCACTAAATAATGACAGACACTGAGTTTCAGACTTCATAACCTTCAGAAAAATGCGTGCTAAAGCAAGACCTGTTATTCTATCAACTGTCTCACTTTGTACAACAATTTTTAGTACTGTTTATATGTTCCCCCAGTATATTTGGACTTTCCAGATTTCCTGCATTAACAGGTTGAGAGGTACATGCAAATAAATTAATTTATAGAATTAGGCATATCCAAACCTTTCAACTGTCCCCAATTTTGGCTCAAAATGTTGCTCTTCCCCTAATAATCCTGCTACAAAATGGCAATTTTGAAAGAAAACGTGGAGGGTTTACAATTAAGAAATAACTGTAATAATTAGAGTTATAGATTACTTTTATTTCATAAATGCATGTAGATTCTTTTATTTTGTCAGCTGCTCAAGTTTGCAGTACTAATATTAAAAAAGTGTCCCTTCTTTGACAGGTTCCCAGCTGTATTGTACTGCTATTTTATATTTTTGCATCACATTTTTCGTCCATTTTTCATAAAATTGTGTTATTTTGTCAAATTAGTGGCAAATCATTAAAGACTGAAGTTAGAAAATAATGACAGACATTTGAGTTTCAGATTTCATACCCTTCAGAAACATTCATACTAATGCAAGACCTACTATTCTATTATCTTTCTAAGTTTATAAGAGCAATATTTAAAAAGTGTCCTTATTTTTGGGCCTTTGTCCCACTTCTATGTATGGCTTTGTCCAGATTTCTTGCTCTGAGGTTGAGAGGTATGACAAATGTGTCAGGGCCATCACAGTCAGCCAGAGACATTTCAAATTGTGACATACTTGTTGCACCTCACTCCCCCATGTAGTGACTCTGTATGTGTCCAAGCAAGGCAAGGAACAGTTATGCAGTGTAAATGTGCAGAGTATCCCACCATCCAAGGTAGACACAAGTACTACTTTCATTCTGTCCTTGATTTTGCAGAATGTTCTGGTTTCTGTCATATTTTTATACTGTTGATTTATGCTTATTATTACTCAGAAAGTGCCTGTTGCTCTGTGTTTAAGTAGCAATGCTTTAATGACCATCAGGTAAGCTTGTCTGAGATTGTAAGATGCAAGTAAGCTTTAATAAGCATACTGTTAAAGAATTGCCAACATTGAAAGCCTTTCTGTTGTTACCATGCAGAGAATATTTACATAAGTAGATAATGTATAAGCCTATGGTATTGAAATGCATATGACAGTATTTGTAATAAAGGACAGGATTAAATTATTTTAAGAAGCTCATTACATTTGTTGGAGACTTGCAGTCATCTTTGCAGGCTTTACCTGTAAACTAAATAGAATGCCAGTCTACCATGTGTGGTCCATTACATGTACAATAATCCTTTAAGCAATGTATCTTGAGCTTCTTTCTTGTTTGAGTTTCATTTTTTTACTTTGATCATGTTTTCCCCATGAAACAAGTAGATAGTTGATGTCAGGCAGTAGGTCTTTTTTGGATAAGGAACATTTTTACAAGTGGGGGTATCACAGAGATTGCTACTTTCAGCATGTTACTTGGTACTTTAATAAAGCTGAATATAAATTATAATTAGAATTGCAGTGCAAGGAGAAGTGGTTTGAGTTGAGTGCTGCTTGTTTTTCTTATACTTGATTTTGACTGGCATTCCAGTAATGTATTTAAAAAGTAATTTATTTTTTCATGCCTTACAACATTTTTGTTTCCATCTAGATATTAAGTAAGCTGTCATGCAGCCAATGCATTAAAATATTGTTTTCTTCTACACTTCATTTTGTCTTGATTGGACTCTCATAATGACGGTTTGCCACCCAGGGCAGCATATTTAATTAAAGTTCCAGTTTTTGTGGTTTTGAACATAGCTCCTCCCCTTTCTAGTTGGCCGCTTCCTTAGTAAGATTAGAGGAAACCTTGTTCTTTAATACCCCTTTCCTAAGTTCGCTCTCAACCAATAAAAGTACTCTTCCTTTTTAATACTTCAGTACTTACTTGTTCATCCTTCTGACTACAGATAACTTTCATATTAATTTTCCTCAAAAATAACTTCAGGTCAATAATCACCTTTGAGATGTCAGATTTATGTTTAGGGATAAAAGTGAACCCCTTAGAAAACAAAGAGAAGTTTGTCAGGTTCAACTCGAGGTCACTATAATTAAAAATGTTTTAACCTTCACGAGAAAATTTTGGCCCATCATTAATCAAATCATCACAGAATAGATCATTACTTAGTAAATCTTCACCTATTAGAACCTCATGGTACCCCTCCCCCTGCCTCTGCCCCCCGAACCCATTGTAAGTCTGAAGATAAACCTTGTTCCTCAGTCTCTCTGATCTCCGGAAGGGCAGTTGAGCTAAGGAGTCCTGGGGATAGGGTCCATCTCTAGGTTGTTCATCTACAAAATCATCCTGATTAGGGCCATTATTAAAAATCCTGTTGTCATCAAAATAAACACCTTCCTGAACCCTCGATTTACTGTGGTTATTACCACTCATTGGTTTAGAGTAACATCTACCTTCACTGTATTCTGTTTTGTCCCTTTCCAACTTTTTGCTTTTCCTATTAAAAATCTCTTGACACTTCTTGTCAACAAAGTCCTTTACAGAAAAATATTTTACCCTATACTCATTAACCGTGAACAGTATATCATTAATTAATCTGTGATTAATTCTTCGGTCTGCTTCATGATACAATCTATTTGTCTCTCATTGTTCCTAATAATTGATCTAACAATCAGATCCCATTTTATGCACAGTACTGCTACATGTGGATCTTTTCATAATGTCAAGAGCAACAAACACTGTAGCTTTGTGCTTGATTTAATATGTTTCAAATACCTTATTTTTGTTTACTCAATGCAGATTTTTTTTTCTCACTATACAATATTGCACTTGCCTGTATATTGTTGGATTTTTCTGTAATCACCTCCCCTCTGCTTTAGTCTTTTACTCCCCTCTTCCCTTCAGGTACTCCTAGTATCTCCGTCTTCCCCTTTGCATATGATTTACTACATGTCTTACTTTCTAAATGCCTCACAAAGACCTCTTTTCTCCTTTCTAACCAAGTATATTATGCCTGCTGTACATTTACTTTGCACTGTTTGCTTTACACTGATGCTATTGATTGTATTTTACTAAATATAACAACTGTTGTTTGTTTATACTTTTATCATCTCTGTTTGTCTTCTTGCCAGTTTCACTGTTTATATGTTTTGTGTACCCTACAACTTTTAACTAGTATTAACCAAAAGGAGAGTCCAATTGTAGATAACCCAACGCACTGTCAGAACACAAAGTGTTGAAGTAATACACCAGCAGCAGCAGCCAAGCAGTAAAACACGAAAATGTATATAAATCCAAACCACATTTAATATAAAGCGCTTTTCGTTTGCACCGATGTGCAAACTTCATCAGAATGAATACAGGTAACAACCACACAGGTTTTATACACTCACTTAATTGTTCGTAATAACATAATTGAAGACAATTAATAATAATTAATATACTTAACTTTCAATGAGTGCATTGCTGTTAAAGGTGCAAAACCTACAAAATAATGTTTTTGAATACTACAAAATGCATATATATGTATACATAAAAACCTAATCGTCATGAAAAACACCAAAACTGAACAATTATTAAAAAAATGTGTATATATAAAAATGATACAACATGTGTCCATCTAAATTTAAAATATATATAAAAAAATAATAAAATAAGTATATCTATAATATATTATATGTAATTATTATTTAAACCAAACTATTATTCATAAGTAATAATAAAAACAATTACATGTAGTAGCATTTAACTAAACAGTAACTACCCAAAATCTATAACAAAAAATAATAATAATAAATGAAAAACTGATACTGCTAACTATCTTTTAAGACTTAGAATACTTAACAGACAGGCTATGGAGCATGCTTCATTGAGACCAGGAAAATGGTAGGATTCTAACCTAATTTGCCACTGGAGTTCTAGTACTAGTAATTTTAACGCAGTTGGACCACCTCTAATGTCATTGTGTGCCTGGTCGATTGCTATAAATTTAGAGGTGGTCCAACTGCGTTAAAATTACTAGTACTAGAACTCCAGTGGCAAATTAGGTTAGAATCCTACCATTTTCCTGGTCTCAATGAAGCATGCTCCATAGCCTGTCTGTTAAGTATTCTAAGTCTTAAAAGATAGTTAGCAGTATCAGTTTTTCATTTATTATTATTATTATTATTATTATTATTATTATTATTATTTTTTGTTATAGATTTTGGGTAGTTACTGTTTAGTTAAATGCTACTACATGTAATTGTTTTTATTATTACTTATGAATAATAGTTTGGTTTAAATAATAATTACATATAATATATTATAGATATACTTATTTTTTATATATATTTTAAATTTAGATGGACACATGTTGTATCATTTTTATATATACACATTTTTAATAATTGTTGAGTTTTGGTGTTTTTCATGACGATTAGGTTTTTATGTATACATATATATGCATTTTGTAGTATTCAAAAACATTATTTTGTAGGTTTTGCACCTTTAACAGCAATGCACTAATTGAAAGTTAAGTATATTAATTATTATTAATTGTCTTCAATTATGTTATTACGAACAATTAAGTGAGTGTATAAAACCTGTGTGGTTGTTACCTGTATTCATTCTGATGAAGTTTGCACATCGGTGCAAACGAAAAGCGCTTTATATTAAATGTGGTTTGGATTTATATACATTTTCGTGTTTTACTGCTTGGCTGCTGCTGCTGGTGTATTACTTCAACACTTTGTGTTCTGACAGTGCGTTGGGTTATCTACAATTGGACTCTCCTTTTGATTTTTATAGTTGTGTTTTTTGTTCAACTTTCTTAGTTTTAACTAGTATTGCTTTGTTTGCTACTATCACCTCGATTGCTTACTTCACAGTTTACTTTTTGTCTTATCCCTGGGCTGAATATAAAATTGGTCTCATATGGGTCAGTGACCTACACTGGTAAACAAATTGTAAATTTATTTTATTATTTGTTAACTGGGAAAGTCTGACGCAAAGCCAATTTTCAGCGGAGGCATGCTCCAGATGCATATCTTTGTAATGTGGGAGTAAACCAGAGCACCCGGAGGAAATCCACACGAATGCCAGGAGGACATACAGACTCTACACAGAAAGCACCCCAGCTGAGAATTGAACTGGAGAACCTCTTGCTGGGAGGTGACAATGCTACCACTGCACCACTGCGCCATCCAAAAATCAATAAAATGAATAAACATGTACCTCTGCCATTATAACAAATGTTTAGTTACATCATGCACAGCTTCTTTTTGTCTGAAATCATTTTGTGTATGACCAATAAAATGGTTGTCAGGAAATTGGTAAGAGAGAATTCCTATGCTGTTCAGCTTTAATATTCATATATTGTGTGGAGCTTTATGTAGTTAAATGATATGATAAATGGGTAACCAGACTGTACTTGTAAATATTTTTCAGCCATGATTCAGACAAAAAGGCCATGGATAATGCCTATATGTGTAGAGTGCAAACAGCATATTAAAAAAAAGACACATGGCAAGGCTAGCACTAGCTGGCTATTTATTTCATTTTTGTTTTATATTATCCAGCTTAGAAAGCATCTGAAGACCCCACACTTATGAATCTCCTACGTTTTCAATAAGTCAAAGAGTACCAGAATTACAAGGTCTGGGGGACCTGAATTTTGTCTATGACTTACATGCTGGAGAGACAGATATGTGCCCCAAAGACTGCCCTTCCTATGGAACAGACTTCCATCCATGTGAAGCTGACTTCATTTATTACTCAATATAAGTGCAACCTAGATCAGTCGAAGAGAAATAGGAAATAACAAAATTTACACCAGGGCTGGCACCAATGTCCTTTATGGACATAAGTAGCTTATAAATGACTGGCCCTCACTGTCCTGTTTGGATACAGGACATCATTATTCTTTTGTGAAAACTTGGCTAGGCTTAGAACCCCCCAGGTGTTAGCTTAGTAACAATCTATAAATCTATTTATTAATATAGTAGGTAAACTTGTGCTTTTTAGACCTTTTTCAGTCATGACCAAGTCAAGAGGAGAAGAAAAAAATGCAATGTATGCACGTACACACAAATATATGGCAGTTTAGTGTAAATAAAACATATTTTTGGAATGAAAGTTGAAACCGAGGAATCCATAAAAGCATTCAGGGAATATTCGTATTCCACACAGTAAACTGACATCAGGAATGAAATCTACACCCTGTAGTTTTGAGGTACTAATGTTATCAGTGAGCCACAATGCTGCCTTCCTGAGATCAAGAGCCAACCTCCATATCCTGGAGTTGTTTGGCATCAACACAAAGCACTGTGGCATTGTTTAAATAATAAACACTGGATATGGAATCAAAAAGTGGGAAGGATGGCCCTGGACAACAAGCACAGAAGGTGAATTTGAGAGATGGGAAAGGGTTTGACTTTGACCTTTGACACTAAAAATGAAACTTGGAGGGAAGCAATGTACTGATATTAAATTTGGGAGGTAAAATGGTGACCTTGGACAACAGTGAAAATGAGGTTGAACATGCAGAATGAGCACTGAGCATGAATTCAGGTGGTGAGAGGGAAAAACCTTGTGTAAAGAGTTTGATAGGTGTGTTAGAGCACAGTGATAATGCAGGTGATCATGAGCTGAAGTTGTATAAATTACATTTTTCTGATCTTTTATTCACTTATTTAAATTTGTTTGCAGGGTATCCAATCATTTAAAAGTATGTGTAGATCACCATTTGCAAATAACAAAGATGCCCCTAACTGAATACTCTCCAAACCTTGCCTGTGCCTTAATATCCTGTCTGTTTACAGTCACAAACAGGAAGGAAAACAAGGCACACCACTGGCAGTGCCTTATACTCACTTCACAAGTATCTTACTTACTATTGAGAATGCAGACACAGTTTCTCAAATGCAGGGGATAAATAATATGCAGCAGTGACCCTGGGACCCTGTAAAGTTGTTAACACCTCCCATAGAGCATTGTGTAGTTTGTGGTCAAAACGTCCACAAAGTGCACAAAAAAAAAAACAAGTAAACATCCGGAATTCTAATAACACTGTGAGAACAAGGAATGTCTGCAGTGTTCTGTATTGTTTCTCCTGAGCACCCTGGCATAGGCCTACCCAAGTATGCTAAGGAGTATGACCTCTCTGTAATGGAAACAGTCTCTGTAGTGTCCATCAAAGTCTCACAAACCCAGGATGTCAATATACAATTACAGACTTATAATGTTATGTCCTCCATAATGAAAACATATCTTTGTCTTTCCTTTTTATGAAAATGGGGACCATCACCCCCATTTGGCCAACCTAGAGATACTGTTCCTGCCTTCCATGCAGAAATGAATAGATAAATTAACCAAGACACTCCAACAATGTCTGGTGCCTTCAGAAGTTCCTGACAGATCTCATCTATTCTGGCAACTTAATCTATAGAAATTGATCCACTTCCACCATTTACTTGAGGTACTGCCTCCTCAAAGGAGAGCATGTCCACTGAATCCAGGATTCCATCACCGTGCTCCTTTAGACCAAATAGATGACCCAATCAGGCCTGTAAAATTTAGAATTGCAGAGCATTTATCTGACATTAGGAACCAAAGCACCAACAATGCTTTATATAAACACACACTGAAACAACCTAGTGCAAATTTTAATTTTACTATTATTGACAAGATTCAGGGCAACAGAGGAAAGATTTCTGGTTGGCATGACATTTTGAACAAATTAGAGAAAAGATGGATTATTAATTAGGGTGGCCTTTTTCCCCTGGCTTAAATGAACATTTGTAGTATACTAAGTGTTTGTAATGATGATTGACAGGTGCTCTCTATATAAGGCAAGCAGCTTTTTTGGTTCTTCTTTTGCTTTTTGTATTTTCACTGATGAAGGCTTAATTTGCAAGCCAAAACCGGTTTATGGATTTTTGTACTGTAGGCTTTTTTCCTTTTCTATGTGCCTTTTGGCATTATTTAGTATTAAAGTACATCTTTTTTAAGGGGCACTATTGTCTGCTGGTCTATGTTGTTTTTTGGTATTCTAAAGGGTCCAATGGTTCTATGTGGTGTGTAATATGTTTTTCACCAATGTATTCCATGTTGTTAACCCCCCTATCCCACTGGTAATGTACTGGTGGTCTAGTTTGGGCAAATTCCCTGTTCCTGTCCCCAACCCCCCACCCTGTCTGGCAGATGTGAATTTCCCTTCTTTGTGTGGGGTAAGCTCTGACTTGGGGATTTAGACACTGATTCACTTATTTTTGTGACTTTAGACATTCAAGATTTGTTCAATGGGATTCCACATCAAACTGGGATGGAGTGGTTTGAGGAGGCTCTACACACTTATGGAAAATTGGAAAGGAGGGAATTCTTGGGGTGTTTAGAGCTTATGGAACTTGTACTGAGGTATAATTTCCTGTTTTTTGAGGGGGGATTTTTTAAGCAAACTAACAGGGTAGTGATGGGGGCATGCTGTGCCCCCACATATGCAAATATTATTCTTATGGTATGGGAAGAAAAGTTTGTCTTTTCCTCTGAATACGCACAGTATTGGAATTATTACAAGCGTTATTTGGACACTATTTGCATATTTTGGACTGGCACAGAGGCTAAATTGATGGAATTCATCCACTATTTAAACCACACTACTGAATTTTAAAAATTTACATACTCTATCACACATCAAGAGATGGATTTCCTGGATGTGACCCTGAGGAAAGTGAAGGAGAGTCAGGGGTTTAAATCAAGGGTTTAGAGGAAGAGTACCTTTTCTAACTCCTACATGTACTTTACTAGTCAACACCCCTTTAAACAAAAAAAGGAGTATCCTTAGGGGTCAGTTCATACGTAGTAGTAGGATGACATCCAAAGATTCAGATTACGAGAAGGAAAGTTTGAATCTGAAAAACATGTTTTTGGGAAGAAAGTACCCCTTAGATTTAATTGAGGAGGTTATAGTAGAAGTATTAGAAGAGAGAAAAGGGATATTTTGCCCTATTTTGGGCCATGGTGAAAACACTATAAGTACAAGTGGTAGAGATAAAGGGGATGGAACAGAACAGGAGGGGGACTTAGCACCTACAAGGGCATTTGTTATGAAATATGACACCGATACCCATAGAATTAGGGGTATTATTAATCAGCACTGGGAAACATTTAAAGGGTATTCAGACTTGGATATTTTGTTTAGAAACCCATTACAGTTTTCTTATAGAAGAGGAAAGAATATCAAGGAGCTTTTAGAGAATAGCAACCAAGAACCAAATAATCATAGGAGGCTGGGTACTTACAAATGTGGTACGTGTGCACAATGTCCCTACATTTTGAATATGAGGTAATTGTGCTTGTTGAAGCGAGGGACAGGACCATTAGAGCTAATTAATTTACTAATTGTAATAGTGAAGGTGTGGTGTATCTTGCCACATGTAAAAGCTGTGGGGCATTTTACGTGGGCAAGACTACACGTAAGCTTAAGAGAAGAATTTATGAACATCTGAATACCATTAAAAACAAGGACAGTAACAACGCCCTATACAAACACACATTGACATGTACAGATGCAGGATGGTATTTTTATGTTCTGGAAAAGGTGGAAAAGGACCCTCGGGGTGGCCCCTGGGAGACCAGAATTGAAGTTAGGGAACTTTATTGGCAGCTGGTACTGGAGGCCAATCAATTCCCTGGTCTTAATGAACACATATCCATTGTTCCAATTTTGAAGTTGAGGGCTGCTAAGTTATAGGTGTAATATAAGGATTCGGCCACTAGATGGGAGTTTTGACCAGCAACAGGGTGGATTAGCTTGGTTGATTCTTAGGTAACAAGTTGTCTGAAAAACCTTGTATATTGTGATGTCTGTTTTTATTTTAACATTCAATTTTTATGTCGTGGTTTTAAACTTGGCTTTCACTAACATATACATTTTTTAATACATATACCAAGTAGAATTTTAGTAAGTGTTTTGTGATTGTTAATGAGTTTGCACTGGGTTAATTGTTCTATTAAAGGAAAGGGGAAGGGTTTATATAAAAGAAAGGAGGACTGTTTTATTCTTTATCCTTAGTCTATCTGATGAAGTCCATGGGAGACGAAAACGCTTATTTTTTATACATTTGGCATTTATGTGTATGTGAATAAACGGCTGTTAATGCCAACTGTTGGTTTATTTATTTTTACCTCTAAGGACTGGTGCTTTGTTTTTGTTGATTCTTTTTCAATATTTTTTCCAGTAGCGTACCACCTAAACCAGTGTTAGTAAAGGGACATTGGTGGCAAATATAGATTTTTAACTTGTCAAAGTGTTGGATATATATGTTGTCATCAGAGGTTAAGCAAGATACCCTTGTAAATTGACTTTTTACCACCCCCTTCTTTTGATGCAAGGGGGGGGGCAACTAGTGAAAATGCAGGAAAGTATTACAGAAAGTAGGCTTTCTGTAGCTGGAGGTTGTAAATATTCCAGCAATATCATTTGTAATCTCAATATCAAGAAAGCAGATGCTATCCATGTTCACACTATGTGTGAACTTTAAAAATGAAGAAGTTGATTCCAGTTGTGCAATAAATTCAGAAAACTGTGCTTTACCACTGGACTATACAATAAATATGTCCTCCAGATAACAGAAATAACCAACACACTGTACAAAAACTTCCAACTTAAAAACAACCTCAGTTTCTCATCTTAGCAAAAGTGCAATGGCAAAAATAGGGGCACATGCAGCCCCCATTGCTACCACCTGTTGCTGCTCGTAATGTTCACCATCAAAGGCAAGGAAGTTGTTACTTAAGACCAGCTCCATAAAATCTCAGAACAAGGACATGCTGGTATCTGATAACGAACCAAATTTGGATATTATTTCTTCAAACCACTCAAGTCCTTCTTCATGAAGAATGGCTGTAAAAAGGCTTTGGATGTCACAAGTTTCCAAAATATAATCCTTGCTGCAATCAATGCTCGTTAGTTTATCCAGTAGGTTCCAGGAGTCCTGAATGATGTGAGGAAACCTAATAAAAAGTGATTTAAGCTTCTAATCAATAAAAGTGACCATTGATTCAGTGATAGAGCTCCTTGTAAGATTATGCTCAACAAGGTTTTAAGGGTTAAAGTAACTTTGCTACAAATATGCAACATAAATAAGGAATAAGATAAAGCTTGCTTAAATGCAGAAACAGAGTTTAGTAATATTTGATTAGCATCCATACTAAATGACTGTGGCTTAAAAAAATAAGGAACTTCCTTATGAGTGTATTACACACACATCAAAAAAACTGACTTCTTACAGACTTGGCAAGAATGTAAAAAAACAGGATATATCAGTAAAAAACTAATCTGCTTTCTTTAAAGAATGGACAACAGGACATGTGTTTATCCACAAGGCATTTCCTTAAAAATATGCTTTGCTGCACTTATCAGCATTTGCACAAGAACAGATATGTCAGCATTTGTGTCATTAAGGCAGTATTGAGCCTACCTGCATTCGAACACAGAGGGAAGGATAAGCCCTGCAGAGGGTCACTTCAGTTAAATTGCAGTAACTAACATTTGTACATATGTGTAAATTCTAAACAGAGGTACTCCAGTTTATGCAGCTTGCAGTAGTAAAGTTTTTTCAGACGTTTGATTGAGCCTGAAGTCCGGGAAAGTCACAGTACCATAAATTTTCCAAAAAAAGGTGGATATCTACTTTAACAGCAGTTTGCTGCCTGTTGTGTTTCCCCAGCTTCTCAAGTAACTCTAAAAAATTTCCAGCCATCAGCAAGAACAGCCTGATCACCTGTTTTCTTGCTAACTGGTAAGACTTTCTTCTGTGTCCCATTCTTAGTACGGTTGCTATTAGCCATTTTGGATGTTATTAGACAGTATGGATATTATTAGACATAATTCATGCAGGAGTAAACCAAGCTTTAGTAACTTGCAATGTTGGTATACAGAGCACATTAGTAAATGTAAAACCTTATTAGGGCAGGTTGATAGTAAGACATTATGCAAATGTATTACAATATTTGACTGGTATCTCAAAGAAAACCATGTTGGGTATGACAAATGTTTATTGTGTGATTCAGATGTTAAACAGTTATGTCCTGTCACCACATGTGAAAGGTTAATCTCAGAGTTGCAACAGGAGTCAACTCAGTTACTGACAGGACCTCTAATATATTTTGTTACAAAAGAATGTAATAAACTTCTAAGAGACAGACACAATGAATTCAGGAAGTTTAGACAAGTTATACAAACATTTTTTCAAAAGTGCATAGGAGTTTTAAATTCAGCAGAACAGGTTTCTAAAGAATGCCAGAAAGACCATGCAACATTACAGGAAACTCTTCAACAGCAATTGCAAGATGAAGAAAAGAGATTAGCTGAACTGACAAGGACTGACTTCCTACATACAAGAGCAGAAAAGTACAGCTGATCTGTACAAAAGAGATATATTTTATAATATGTTTGTGTTTTGAAAATGGTTAAGCATACACGGTAGGATAGTAAAATACAAATCATTCTCAAATGTTTAAAACTTCCATTCAATTAAAGCAAGATATTTATCAGTACTACAGTAAAGTAGAGCATATGACTGTCATTCTTATAGCATAGTCAAAATGTAAACAAAACAGTTCTAGTGTATAAAAATTAAATAAAAATAGTTGATGAGTAAAGATTTACAGTCACAACACTGACATGCTTGTATAAAGATTTAAAGTCACAAGAATGACATGCATGTATTTTCATTTTATACAATGCACAAGAATAACAGGCAGATGACAGCAAATATGAATAATATAAATATAAACATGTTAGTTAAGCTAATATCTATTTAATTTTTACATTTTTTTATAATTGTATAGTAACACCACACCAGTTAAAGTTCTGAATTTTAAAAAGAAATAAAATCACGGATGGAATTAGTCAAACAGTCTTTATATAATGAATGGCAGAGCAGTTAAATAAATAAAAAAAAACTGAAATCAAAAGTTAAAACATATGTAAGCTAATTGTAAAATAATGTTTAGTTATATAGTATAAATGCATAGTTATGCAAATCACAAATATAATACTAAATGTTTTATAACTGCATTTTACTAACAGATGATTAAGGGAAAAATGCTAAAAGGGTTAACTGAAATGTGAGCTCAGACCTTCCTAGACTGAATGAATAGTTACAGGAAATGTTGAGCAGATAAGATAAGAAACAAGACTGATTGCCAAACAAGTGGCTTGAGTTTTTCTAAAAACTTATTGTTAATAAAACATAATTGTTAAAATGTTTACATGCAACATTATTTGGTAATTGTAATAAAATATCACAATTGTTCATATATGTCACTGATAAAAGTAAAAAAAAACCTCAGTTACATCAAGTATAGCCAATAGATGATTTATAGTATACATACAGTTCAAATCAATTATACAGGAGGGTACACATAACTACTACTAGTAGTAGACAGCAAAGGCAACAGAAAAAAATTATATTCTGTCATAAAAACAGCCACAAATGATCAAATCAGACAAAGGTCTATAGTTTAATAACCTAATAAAGCAAATGTATAACCAAAGTGTTGGGCTGACATAAATTATAAAGCAAATAAACAATAGTGCAATACTACAGGGGAGGGGTACTTTCTCAGTTTTACACTGACTGCGTGAGCAGTATTGCAAAAGGGTATAAAATAAAGCTACAGGAAGAAATATCTCATTCCTTCTTGACAATACTCTTTCAGGGGGGAGGGAAAAACAGGTATTAGTGCATTAGAAATACTGGATTAAACCTGACAGGATAAGATATTTTACAAGTTGCTAATAGCTATCATTCTAGTTATTATTGTATTGTTTAGTATTAAATTGTATTTATAACCTGTTAAACTGTAAAGCTACACAATAAAAAGTAAAGATATATAAAAATTGAGCTAAAATGGTCACTATTTTTAATATATTTTTGGCAAAACAATGTTGGTATGCAAAAAGCATAAATGTTTCTAATTCTTGGGTATGTAGTTTTCTCTGGTGGCAATTCCACTAAATACTTCTAAAGAGACATAAGAATTTTCCAAGATTTTGCTTGATGTTAATGTTACTAAATTTGTAGATTGGACTATGTACAAATACAAAAAAATTCAATACAAATGAAATTGTCTAGTAACAAATATGTGTGAAAAAACATGTTTTTAAAAAATTGGGTCCAGGATAGCTACTAGATTGAAATGCATGAATAGCAAACAGTCTGTGTAGTAATTTGTCAAGTTGTAATATTATCACTGGTTTTAAGTTAGAGTCTTATTACTGTTTTTCGGACAATCATTTTATCAGTAAAATAGTATTTGTTACCCCAGTTAGAGGAAAATTATATTAAAATATTGTATTCATACAGCTAATAGACTAATATGTACATAACATTCTTTAGTGTATAAATCATGTTTTTTTTAAATCCTCAAGTATTAAATATACTGAAATAATTACATTCAAATATCTAAGCCCAGTTCAGTACTTTATGTTAACTTCACTGTCAACCAATATGTTAATGGGCAGTTCAGAGACATTACCACAATGTTATGGTTAAAATGATATTGAAACTGTATATTTTAAGCAGTGTATAAATGCTTGCAGTTGCACATAGTTTTTGCCTCTTATAGATATTAGTCTATCTCTAATCTTTTGATATAAAATAATCAATAAAAGTAAAGAGTTAATTCAACAGGTGCAAAGAGTTAATAAAAGAGTACTAAGTCATAAATTAAATTCTGTGATTGCAAAAGAATAAATTAATCAAGTTAAAAAATAAAACTAAAGCAGACACAGCTCATAACTGATGAAATATTTTCAGAGAATGGTCTGCAAAAGAAAAAGTTGTTAAATATATTCAGTTTTAGTAGTAATACTTGATATAATTGTATTAGCTATGTAAAATTACATAGACAGACTAAAGGTTTTGTTTCTTAATGTTTTTTCTATATAATGTGATCAAAAATACATATCAATATAAAGTGTTGTATGTTTTAAAATAAAAAGGGGGAATTGTAAGATTATGCTCAACAAGGTTTTAAGGTTGAAAGTAACTTTGCTACAAATATGCAACATAAATAAGAAATAAGAAATAAGATAAAGCTTGCTTAAATGCAGAAACAGAGTTTAGTAATATGTGATTAGCATCCATACTAAATGACTGTGGCTTAAAAAAATAAGGAACTTGTTTATGAGTGTATTACACACATATCAAGAAAGCTGACTTCTTACAGACTTGGCAAGAATGTAAAAAAAAAAAAAAGCAGGATATATCAGAAAAAAACGAATCTGCTTTCTTTAAAGAATGGACAACAGGACGTGTTTATACAGAAGGCGTTTCCTTAAAAATATGCTTTTCTGCACTTATCAGCATTTGCACAAGAACAGATGTGTCAGCATTTGCGTCATCAAGGCAGTATCTTTCCAAAACCAAGAGGGAGTGCTTAACTAAAAATATACATAAAGTCTGTATTAACTCCAGTTATGTTAGGGGTATTGGTAGGGACACATTTGTCCCAAGGTAAATGTTATATCTCTCACATCATCTGTATTATACGAGAAGTAAAGTAGAACAGTACCTGAAGCGGCAACATTAGTCCATGTGGTTTATTATAAAAAGTTATTTGTTACTGCTCTAAGTTGATGCCACAAAGTATATTCTCTCATCAGTGTATGTTCTGCAAGTTTCTGTATGCAACAGACTGTGAATGCAACTATAACCAGACTTTGATTTCAGCAGAATCCAGCCAGTAAGACTGAGTGTCTTAAGAAGACTTCAAATCCATCACAGTAAGCAGCACCATAGCAAAACAATAACTAAAATTAATTTTTCACCCCTTGCAGCAATAATAGGCAGCAAAGGTGATTCAAAAAGGTTAGAATTAATTTTCGGTATCCCAAAGATTTTGAGGATGGCAGGATGGTACACTATAAGAAAATCAAGCAACCCCAGGGTTATAGTGTCAAATTGCAAAATTTCATCCAAACAGACATTAATTGCCCTGTAAGCAATATTAATTTCATTGACTGAAGCAATGCTGTAAACAGAGTCATCATTGAGCAATCTGTTTGTACTGCCAGTATAGACAACCCAGTCCATAATTACCAGTCTCCCACCTTTGTCAGGTTTCATACACCTAATATTTTGTTACCGAGCTAATGGCCAAGTTTATTGATTGGAAGCTTAAATCACTTTTCATTAAGTTACACACTTAACAAAAGAATTTACCAACACCAGTACAGCTTTACTAGAATGGATAACAAGAGTGCACTTGCTAGACATGCTTCTGTATGAGCTGGGTTTAGTACATTTAAATTCATTGTGTTTGAACAGATTGATTATCCTGTATATTCAGGAGACTGGCAGAATCGGTTTTTACAGTGAGAAATGTTCTGGCAGCTCCGTTTGGATGCTGTGAATTACCCTGGTCTTAATGAAGCTACTTCCATTTCCATCTCAAGTGAACTGAAATGACTTGCTGCTAGACTATAATTTATATTTTTATATCTTTATATCTTGCTTACTGTGTCTGTATTTGTTTAGGTTATTCAACATACTATGTGATCCAAAGTGTTTTGGCTATGTCCCTTTAAATAGTTTGGTGGACTTTTCACTATGCTTACATTTGATTGTTTTTTGTAGGGGTGTGTCATTGTTTGCAACATTTTAATGAGTCATATTAGTGAATCTCTGTTTCTTTGATTCTTCTTGGTTCTGAAGATGTCTTTTACAGACAAAAGCACTTAACCGTGGTTTTAATAGCAGAGTTCCTGAGTCTTGGCTACCTGGTCCTTTTTGCTTCTATGAGTCTATCACTAATTCTGATGACATCCCTCACTGTCATCTGAAGCCTCTCCCTCACCACAATTTCTACACCTATTCTAGTTTGTCTTCCTTCTCTGTAAAAGACTCTGGACCCCCCCAAGCCAATTGTCTTCACTGCACTGCCCTCCCGTCTTGCCTCCTGGATACACAGATGTAGAGTCTCCTCCTTACTGTCATGTCATCCACTTCCAAGCTTCAGCCAATGAACCCATATTGAGTGTAGCAATTGGTTTTACATCCAGATTTCACTCAACAGAGGTAACCCAACCTGGGCAACTGGACACCTGCTTGTCAGTAAATGGGCTTTATGTTGGGTGGGTACACTGGCCAATAGGACCAAATACACCCCTCCCACCATTAGCATGGGGCTCTGGTGTAGATTGAAGTAGACTCACTTATCACTGGCAAATATCCATGCCCATTTTGGTGACATTAGAAAACACGAGAAAATTACCTTGAGCCCATCAAGTGACTAGCCCTGACACAAGGCACAGTCTGTGATCTGTTTTCTCCTACCCGAGTATACTGTATACTACAGCTGATTCCCAAAGCAGCTGCTCTATACACCTCTTCCCCCTATAGGACACCATTTGCAGTCTATGCTGCTGCCCAAGGCTCCATTGTTGGGGTAATATGGTCTGGAGGCTTTAAGCATGTTTTGAGACATTGGTAGAACCCCACGGAATCCCAGGGAGGACATGCAAACTCCTTACAGGTGTTGGACAGTGGGCAGGATAATGGGAAGTAAAGACCTTAACCATTATGCCAACTGAGCCAATACAACTATACAAAGTATACAAGTAATCTGATTGATATAGGAATGACTTCTCCAATAAAGGTTGTGTATTAACAAAGTAAAACATGAATTATTGCTATAAAGTAGAAGAGAAACATAAAAAGGCAATGCATAAAAATAGAACAAGATTTAAGATTGAGTAGATTAATTGATAACACTTGATATATAATCTGCCAGTTTATTTATTTATTTATTTTTTATTTATTTTACATTTGTTGACCGGGATAATCCGTCTGGATACATGTCCATTTTCAGCGGAGGCCCGGGGAGAAAAGCTCCTCATTGACAGTAATTTACATTCATATTAAACAGAGTACATAATACTTCTTTTGATAATTAATACATGAGGTAACAGAAAAACATATGATTGTATACAATTAACATTTAGAAGGAAAAAAACTTCAGATTAATGCTTGATACAGAGAAAGAGCCTTGTGATATTCCTATAGAGAAGTAGAGGTTGAGGAAAGTAATGGGTTTAGTCTGGTTTGGAACATTGACAGAGCCACTGGTTTTTAAAATGAAGGGATTGACTTTTCTTGAATTTGCATAGAGAGGTGACATTGGTGAGTTGAGGAGGAAGGGAATTCCATATTTTACCAATGGAATTTGCAAACAGCGAGTCACCTCCAAAGTTACAGGATTTGACCGTTTGAGCAAGTAGCCTATTTGCTGAGCGCAGACTATTTAGATTTAAGTATGGGGATGACTTTGTGGAGGTCGTTAATGAAAATAGAAAAGAGTAGAGGTCCCAGTATGGAGCCTTGGGGGACCCCTATGGAATTAGGTAAGAGGGGTGAGAGCTTGTTTTGCCAGAGTACAGCTTGATTCCTATCGGAGAGATAGGCATGAAATCAATTAAGTGTTTTGTTATCTAGATAGAAAGTTTTTAGAGTGTTGTGAAGTAGTTGATGGTTGACCATATCAAAGGCCTTTGATAGGTCCAGAAAGAGAGCAGATTACATATTTTTGTTGTTCTTATTATGGTTTATAGTGTCGGTGAATGAGAGGAGGGCGGTGGTAGTGCTGTGTTTGGGCCTGAAACCATGTTGTGAGGTAGTTAGAAGCTTGCTCTGTGTTAGGTGGTGTACAAGTTGTTTGTGTATACATTTTTCCATGATTTTAGCAAGTGGTGACAATATGGCTATTGGCCTGTAGTTGGATAGATCAGTGGATGCCCCTCCTTTGTGGAGAGGGATAACGTGGGAGATTTTCCAAATTGAGGGGATAGTAGATTCCGTTATGGTACGGTTAATTAGAATGGAGATGGGGTAGGCTATGACCTCTGCAGCTTTTTGTAGATAATCAGCTGGTAGAAGGTCAGCAGCAATGGTAGTAGGTTTTAGTTTCTTCAGTAGGGATCTAATGAAGGAAGTGGAAACAGGTTGTAGGTGGAAGGAGGGCTCAGACTTCAGGGTCAAACTTATGGTAGAGGGATTGGTGGGAGGTTGTTGGGCAGCTAAGGATTTGATAACATTGATAAAGAAAGAGTTAAAGGTATTGGCCACTTCTTCAGGGCTTTTATCATTTAGGTCAGCTGGAGTTGGAGTGGTGGTCTTTCCTGGATGTAGAAGGTTGTTAATACCTGCCCAAAACGTTTGGGGATTGTGTTGGTGTTTATCTTGCAGTTGGTGGTAATAGTTCTTTTTGTCTAGTGAAATGGATTTTTTGTCTCATTTCTAAGTTGTTGGAAGTAAATTCGGTCTAGGGGAGCTTTGGAAGCATGCCATGCGGGGGTGGTATTTAAGAATAGACCAGTTACATGACTGTATCTCTAGTTGGAATTTAGAGAGATCAAAATGTTTAGTGTTCCTGATTGATCTGTACACTGGTAGCTTGGATCTCCCTGCTTTTTTTTTCTCTATGTAAGTGATGAGATGATCACTGAGCTCATTTGGGAGGGTCCCAGACCTGTAAGCATGGGACGGATTGTTTATGAGTATCCAGTCTAGGATACTTTCTTTTTGATTGGTGTTACCAATTCTGGTGGGGGAGGATATAATCTGTGAGAAACCATGGAGATTTATGAGGGTGGGTTGGTCTCTGAGGAACATTGATTCCAGTCTATACTCATATCGCCCATAATAATAGTTTCTTGGGGGTAGTTAATAGCAAGCCAATTTAAGATATGCTCAAGTGTGTCAGAGTTACTTCCAGGGGGGATGTAGGTCACAATTAGGTTGATACTTTTTTCCTTATTCATTTGTATTTTTAGGGCAGTTAATTCTGCATTAGAGATCTGGGGAGGTTGGGAGGGGTTCAAAGTAACATTTAGTGAGCATTTGAAGAGCACAGCGATACCACCTCCTTTTTTTATTGTGCGGTCGTTTCTGTATATGTTATAGCCACGTGGTGAGATCTCATTGTCTTTCGTTATAGGTTTAAGCCAGGTTTCGGTCAGGCACATAATGTCAGGGTGATGGGTGTCTAACAGAGCATGTAGGTTGTGTATTTTATTGATTTAGGCTTCTTATATTTAGGTGGCAGATAAGGAGGGAGTTAGGAGAATTAGGAAGAAGAGATGGGCTATGAGAGCTAGCAATTGTTATGGGGCCTGGGTTGGGGTGGATGTCTCCATCTTTAGGCAAATTTTTTCTCAGGTATTCTATAAGTTTCAGGAGTTTAAGTAATAGTTTGTCAGCATATTTGGATTTGGGATGATTCATTTTTAGTTTATGGGGGTGGGGGTAATTGGTGTATTGTTCTATATTGGTTGGGTAGTGAGTAAGATGAGTATTGTTCAGTGGGGTTGAGGGAGTACAGGTATGATACTTAGGATAGTGATATCCTTTGTAAATCTGGCCCTCATATTTAGTTAGCAAGTATAGTGAGGTAAAGACTAATAGGGTAAGGGGCACAGTTTTTATGGTTGGCTTGAGAATCAGAGAGAGGTAGGGCTTCATAGTGTTTAACATAGTTATAGGTGGTTAACCAATGAGCAAGTGTGGTGGGAGTGGTTCTCGTGGGGGAGGAGGGGGGATGGATATGTAAGTTATTATTGTTATTAAGATTATAATGGTGCTTTCATATGATTTTTAATACACTTAAATATTTTAGATAATTTAATAAAATTGGACGAAGATAAGATTTATAATTTAACCAGTTATGGGAAATATACAATCTAAGCAATGAGAAACAAGTGGTTAAAATTAAAAGATTTTAACTATGGGTTTGGGAAAACAGGATTCAAAGAATTGCTAGTTGCCAGGGAATGGACTAAATGTCAGGTTTTTTTTATTTTAAATATTAAACATTCCATAATTTTTTGAGATGTATGCAGTGCCAAAAGACATGGAGAATATTGTTGTTTTCTGAATTACAATGTAAACAATGTTTTCAAAGTGAGGGGAAAATATTGAGATTTTTACAGGTATATAGTAGGCATTATTAAAAATCATTAATTGAATAAAACAGAGTTTCTTAAGGGAGGCATTTTATGGCATGTTTTATGAAATTTTCAAAATGAGCATTTAGAGAGAGAGAGACAAAAAGAGATGGAGCTTGCAAAGTCCAAAAAGTAGACATTAGAAAATTGGATTTAAATTTATACTGAATAGCTCATTTATAAGCATTAGATAAGGATTTTTATGTAGAAAAGTAGTTAAGAATATTTGTAAGTATTCCAGTTTTGAAACAGCACCATGGTTACATGTATAGGTAGTGATAATATATAGTAGTTGATTAATTGTAGTTAAATAACCTTTGGGCAGTTCATTTTAATTCTTCTCTGCTCAGATGAAATGGTATTTAAAGAGTACAAATTCCATATTGAGGTATTCTTTAGGATAGGAAATTGTAGTAAGTTATTTTTTTTAATAAAATGTTAGGATTTTGATCTATCAGTTGTAATATAAAACAATCTTGAAGATCCAGCCATTACATTAATTTTGAAAAGAATAAATCATGTTATGGAAAAAAATATGAATTTTAAAGGTTTTGATGGAAGGGGTCTTTAGAAAAGGGAGAGTGAGGAGAGTACACATGTAACTTCTAAAATAATTGTGCCAAGTATGGGCTCAAGAGGGAAACTAAGACATGTTATTAACATTTGCATTTAGAGTAAACTATAGTCTCTTGAGTGTTTAACAATAAGTAATATAGACAAAAATCTGGTAAACTCATACGGACATAAAGTTTAGTGCTAACTTATTCTTCACAACTATTACTCACAGGTTTAGGGGGCCCATATAATTGGACTAGATGGTGAGATACTTCCCTGTGGTACACTTAGTTGGGGGGACATGACTGAAGTGATATTCAGCTGCACAGACATATGGCTATTCAAATGTCCTGTGGGCAAAGAAAAATGCAGCACCATGCCCACATTTTCAACAAACAAGTGCATGTGGGCGAAGGGAAGTGATACGTGTTGCTCTTGGTGTACAAAACAAAACATGCTTATATAAGTACAGCATGTTGAAGTATGCTACAGCATGGAGGAAATCCTGCATGCTACTGTAATCACATGTATTCTCCAGTATGTGTTTTAAGTAATGTTCTCTAGACAGTGTGAAAGGGATAGAAGCCCCCCCCCACACGCACACTAGTAATAAAGGGAATCCCCATTGTGCACTGCATTTTTACTGCCACTGACATGTCCACTGGACAGCCTGCTACTCTTACCTGCCATAC
Source organism: Protopterus annectens (assembly GCF_019279795.1). Taxonomy (NCBI): domain Eukaryota; kingdom Metazoa; phylum Chordata; order Ceratodontiformes; family Protopteridae; genus Protopterus; species Protopterus annectens. The sequence goes on along the minus strand of NC_056746.1, from coordinate 294,610,966 downwards.
TGCCTAGTGCGTCTTGGTGCCTAGGGGGTCATAGCCATTATTTTCACCCAGTGCATTTGCTTACTGAAGATGTGGGTATGGTGCTGCATGCTTCTCTTTGCCCACAAAAAAGCTGCAATAGCCATATGTTTGCATGGTTTGCCTTCATATAGTCGATCACTCATGATCGACCGTCCACTTAAAGAACCGTTTCCACGAAACCGCAAAACGTTCCAAATATTGAAATAATGTCGAATTTGACATTTCTGGCTATGCCACACCTCCACACCAGTGCTACCATGGGTCAAAAAGGGGGAGAGGGTTTGCTGTTCGGTTATGTGGAATTCGAATTCGGAGACGTTCGCACTTCGGGTTTCGCAGAAGCAGTTTCGCCTATAGTAGGATCGACGATATGAAGGTAAACCATTTGCATAGCTGAATGTCAGTTTAGTCATGTGTCTCTAACTGAATATATCACAGGAAAATGTCCTGTCACCTAAGACTCTGAACCCACATTACCATAAACATTATTCAAAACTGTTAGCGTGCATATTATTCTGTTCTTTACTTTTTGCAATGATTACAGAGATTTAGATTTAAATTTTAAACTTTTATGTCAAATTTTATTGCAAAACACAGATGGCCATTTACTAAATAAAAAATAAAACAGTTGCACATTGAAAACAGACTTAGCATGAGCAACTGTATACTTCCCTTGAAAATCACACAGTGAAAATGCATCTGACAAGCTACTGAACTACAGGAGATATGCTGAGATTCACACTCAGATGGCATATAGTGAAGTACTAATTAATATCTATACAAAGGGAGCAGGAATTCAAAAGCAAATGTATAACGTAATTGCTAACAGCCTGGGACAGCCCACTGGACATGTGTCCCTTTTCAAGAGCAGCCCAGGAGTACTGTCTGGTGAAGTAACTGGGCAGAGTCACAGAAGACAAATGAAGGCTAAGGGAATCAAACTGCATACTACAGGAGCCAGTTCATAACTTATCTTCACTAAGGGCTAGACAAACCGTTTAAGCCCAACCAGTGCATTTCACATCTGTGTGATGGCCAAAAAAATGCATTCATAGTTAATATTAATATTAAACTCAGACTTCATGCTGTCCAATTTATTTGTGTCTAAACAATAAACACACTATAACCATTAAGGACACAAGGGGTCACATCCAAAGACCATGGCTCATGTAATGATGCTCCTTGTAAACGGTTAAGGTTCTTGCTTCCTGTAGTCAATATGCAGGGTTTGAGCCTGAGCAATTGACTTAGCCAAAATGCCCTCCCTAACTACAACATTAGACACACACACACACACACACACACACACACACACACACACACACACACACACACACACACACACACACACACACACACACACACACACACTTCGGCTTAAAATCTTGTATCTGCTCTATTCTACTGTGAAATGAAATACAAACACTGTTTGTTCTTTAAACCTTGCACCTGAAAAATTACACTCTTGGTAGAGATATTATGTAAATGTTTTCTACATGACTTACAACCCCCACACCTCATGACTCCTCCACTAAGGCTTGTAGATGGCATGGTAGTTAGAAAATAATACTCATTCTTCAAAGGTGGTCTTTTCCTATTCCAATCCCACCTAATATAACTGCTTGATAAACATTTTGTGTGGGACCACCTCTCTAATAGAACAAGAGACATAAAAAATGTTTTCATTTTCTTCCAGGTTGCAGATAGCTTCCCTGCTCATACTAGAATAACTATACCAAATTTAAGGGACAAGATAAGGTTTCATGGCCTTGACACTATGGTATAGAGGGATAAAGCTCTGACTATGACCCAAACAACACACATTATTCAGTTTTCAGCTTGGGCACTTGAAGGACTAAGGTAGACGGAAGCAGTGTGACCCACTACAACACTACCCCAAATAGAGGGATTGCTGGAAGTTGCTATTGGGTTGGTTTAGCTTGCATTACACATACAGCCTGAAGATTTTGCACAGGTGCATGTAGTGGCATGTATAGGGACATCCTAGTCAGAGGCTTAGTGGAAGCCATCAGCTACCACGGAGACCCCCTTGCAAATGATTATCTGTTAGATCACAACTCTTACCTTTGAACAGCATTGCATTGGCTGATTATCTCTCTCTCTTAATCTCTCTCTCGATCTGTCTCTGTCTCTTTCTGTCTCTCTCTCTCTCCTGCTGGGGAATGGATGGGCTGTAGAGCTTCCAGCCTGACTGGGGAACGAATAGGTTAGCTCTCACACTGCTGAGCAAAATAATGGGCTAATAGGGAATAGGCAGGATAGACATGAAGGATGGAGTTGTGGATGAAACAGAAAAAAAAAGATAAGGTCTCTGTTTTTTTGAGGTAGCATTTACTGCTTTCCCACAGCCTGTTTTGTCTCAATGCTTTTGTATGAAGTAGTAGTTGCTTATGCTTCCTTGAACCTTCCACAACATAACTTCCAGCTTGTGCCTTTTTCTTCTTATTCACCTCAGTTTTTAAGCTGTTAGTCCAATGGATTGTATGAGTTCCATTATGTTAAAGGTTCAATTTAGTACAATTCTCTCAATCTGATATAATCAATAGCTATCATTCTAATTTGGATAATCTACCTTTCTTAATTGTTAAGTTGTAAATGCTTCTTTGTTGTGTCTGTGTGTTCCAGTGTCTGTCTGAGTGTGGGTGTTGGGAGAGCAGATGCATGGCAGGAGTAGATACTAAGCTTTATTAATCTTGCTACTGCAATGCCAGTATACCCACACATGTAGCATGCAGTTCACCAAGAGGACAGTGAACTAAGTCTATGAGTAGCCCAGTCTGTGTTTGGAGGCACAGAATACATATGGTTACTTATAGGAGTCTCTGTGTTTGGAAATGCTGAAGTATAATTTTCAGGGGAAAATGGCCCAACAGCAACCAATAAAAAATTATTTCACTTCAAGAAAGATTTGGATCCACAAATTCAGCTTACTGTAAGTGGATAGCTGAACGCCTGAAAAGTCACACTGTGCTACATTCCCAAATATTACTTTGGAAAAAGCATTAAAAGTATTTGACTCTTATTTTATTGAAGAGAAGAAAAATAAAAGAGAATAATATACCACTTCATTAATTACTATAGTTATCCTAGAAATCATCTGACATTTATCCGCCGTCTTACAAGTTCACTGGGTCTTATGAGACTATTGATGCTTATGTTATTGAGCTGAAGAACAAAGTCAAATAATTTCAATTTGGTCAGTTGTATGCATCTTTAATAATACACAGAACAGTTTAACGTAAAAAAAATAATGAGACAAGAGACAAGAGGAGAGCTATTAAAGGAAACAGAAGTCACCTTATCAAAAACTGTTGATGTGTCCAGAATAAGTGAACCTTCTAGTGTATAGCTCAAAGAATTAGCTGAAATAAAGGATAGGCCTAGGATAAAATGTGAGTCAAACAAAAAGACTGTAAAATGAGACAAAAAAAAAAGAACGATTTGTAAAAGTAATGAATAGAAAAATGAGAATCATTGGACTGCACACTGCAATAGTAATTGAGACAAGGGAAGTGGTTATGCAATTAAAACAAACTTCAATTACTAGGTATGACTATAAGCATGTCAGACAAACTGTCAATGCTTTCAAAAACTTCTATATAATTTTTGACCAAAACTATATTTTATAAGATGCGCAAAAGGAAAAATGATCATGCTGAAAAGTGTATGCATATTGTTGAAGAGAAATATAAAAATAAGCTCTTTATTGGTGCTACTAAAGTGAAGAGAACTGATAGTGTGAGGTATAAAATGCATAAGAAGCAAAAACAGTGCAAGTCAGGGTTCCCTAAAGATATGTTGAGAATTATTAAGCTAAATGCTGAATTTAAACCAGGCAGAGGTGCAGAATTTAATATTCCATATGAAGACACTTTTAAACTGTTGGGATTAGATGACAATGAATCCATAACAATTCCACAAGAAATATTACTGCTAGGTAATGTGAATGTTGGTTAGTTGGACATAAACTCTAACTCCCCTACATGTGGCATGAACTTATTTGGTTCCACAAAACTAATAGCCCCAGACATTACAGCAAGACATCAAATCCCCAATTAGATTGGATCCTAGTATCAGACCCTAGCAAACACACCACCTCAAGTACAATGTCGGACTGTCTCAGTGATCTTCTCCCAGTCTACACAACCAGACATCTCACACATCCACTTAAACAATATGTGTATAAAACAATGCGCAGCATTTACAAGTTTATCCCAGAAATGTTCATACTAACTTATAATGTATTAAATGGAACTTCCTAAAAATCATCCCCATAGATGATGCTGTAAATGAATTCAATACAACTTCATTGAATATTCTAAATAGCCTTGTACCTCCTAGAAAGAAGAGACTAAAAACAAATAATGCAATTTGGCTATCCAAAAAAAGAGTAGGATGCTAATGCAAGACAGAGGGAAAGGCATGGAAAGAATGGCAAAAATATAAAACACCACAATATCTTGAAAACTTCAGAATGTTTCTCAATCTTACTAAAGCAAATTCATGAAAACAAAAAACATTACTATAATAACCTTCAGAATAATAGTAAACAACCCTAAAATAATTCTGGATAGCCATTAAAGAAATCGTGCATCCCGGTCATAAATTTAATCCTGATCCCTCTCCCAGTAACTCATCACTCAAAACCGCATTACAATTCAACTCTTATTTTATAAATAATATAACATCTCTAACCAAAGATTCCTGAATATCTAATCTTAACCTTGCCCATATACACTTTGACCTTCAAATCTGTGACCACATCCTATATAAAACTACTCATAAACAAACTCAAACCATGCGCTACTTCAGTTGATGACCTTCAAGTAAATACCTTAAAATAGCAGCATTGTCTCACCTGTTTCAATCCTCATAAGTAGGTCAATCCAGGAATTTCACAATCCCTCTCTTTGGAAAAAGCCACACATTATTCCTCTGCACAAAGGAGGAAATTCAACAGACATTAATAACTTCAGACCTACAGCAATCGTATCCCACTCTTCAAAATACTTGAAAAATGTATTCAAAAACTCAATTGTTAAACTATCTCCTGCAGGAAGAATCCTGTCCCCACACAATATGGCTTCCATCCTTCCCATAGTACTAACAATTTACTTCTAAGGGAATTACCTCCAGAAAAAAAGAGATTATAACCCCATGTATTCTTTTCTCATCAGGCAAATAATAGAATATAATGCTCCCTTTGGTATGTTCCTTTCCAAACAAGTGCAGCAACTAGAGAGACCACAAAGGTTCCTTACAAAGAAAAGTCAGGGTCTTTAAGATCTGTCTTATGCGGACAGACTGAAATCATTGTCACTTTACTCTGTCTCATGCAGACTGCTCAGAGGTGACCTGTGCCTTTTATATAGAACAATCTCTGACTCAGCTTTAATGGAAATTCTGCACATTCGCAAGTCAAATGGCACATGGGTCACTCGCTCAAAGAACCTTAACCTGGTATGTGACATCAACAGATCTTGCTGGAGAGACGGATTTGTCTCACAGAGGTTGCCCCACATTTGGAACAAGCTTCCTATTCATGTTAAACAAATACCCTCTTTGCCCCTATTTAAGTGCAATTTGGACAACTGGATGGGTAACAGGAAATTTACCCCAGGGGTTCCACCAGTGTCAATCTTGGACAGTGGCAATAGGTGCTGATTTTAGTGTCTGCCTGATCCAGACACCCTTGGGAATATGGGTTGAACTTGGCTTTTAAGGGCCTTGGGCCGTTAGCCTAGTAACCTTCTCTAATCCTGTGATCCTGACTTACAGTCATTTGCTCACCCAATATTTCTGACTGAGTACTTTGTAGGGAATTTTTAAAAATTGACAACTCATTACACACCCAACACATATGTTTCCAGTTACCTCTTTCTTACCATTGTACCTCCAGCATTTGCTATCTACCCGAGGAAGAATTCTTTGGAGTCTGTTAGGGGTATAAAAATACCTATGCAAACACTTCCAAGCAAAACATCCTAAACCTTCTGGACTTGGTTGCATACTTGGTAGCCATGCATATGTCCCCCTGTTGTTCTCTTGTAAATTGCTTTTCCAGTTTCAATTCCAAATTTTTTCTAACTCCTCTGATTGATTCTTACAAATACTGTGTAATATTTTATATGCCCTCCTAATTATCCCTTTTTAATGGCAGCACTTGTTTTAATTTCAAGTAATATCTCTACCAGAGCAGGTCTTTCACTTAGGGTTCCCCTATGCCTTTCTTTTTCCTGACACTCTCATATCAATCCCTGATAGGGAAGGAGGTCTTTAGCTTGTAGTCCAAATGTCTTCTTGGCCTCATCCCACTCTTACCTTTATCTCTCTATTTATTTGCTCAAAATACCTTGGTTTCCTTGTCTATTTTCTGAGCCCATACTTGAAGTCATCCATATTGGCAAAAAATCTTTCTTTATTCTCACATTGGCTTAGTTCTTAAAATACTTTATGCTACATTATGAATATAATATTATGTATGGTGATCAATTTCCTTAAAGGCCTGCATCAAAAATCTCATTCTCTCAGAATTTTTTAAACTTCCCCTTGATTCATCATCATCATCATCAACCCTTTCCACTTTGAATTATAACATTCTGCTTTTGTTATTTATATATATATATATATATATATATATATATATATATATATATATATATATATATATATATATATATATATATATAAGCCTTAACCATCTCTAAAATATTCCTTTAAATCAGCTAATCCTAAACCCCCTTGTTCCATTAGAAGGATCAACTTATCCCACTTAACTGTTGCCCTCTTCCTCTATAAGATAAAGTCTTCAATAGTGTATTAATTATTGCCCACAGCTTTTCCTTTGGTTGAGCAAAATATGTCAGACCTATATATAAAACTGAATGGACTAAAATATTTCACAGCTTGTATCTTACTATCAATGTCCATAAACAAGAGCTTCCAGTTTCTCAGTTTTTGAATTATCTTGTGTTTATTCTTCTCCCATATAGCCTTAGCTGCCATAGCAGAAGCCTTTTTAATCCATACTCTTACATACCTCATCTTATTGTGGCCCCACAGATATGTGTATTGCTCAACAAATAGTGTCTGGGTACATAATACAGCTATAGTCTTAGTTTTATCTTCCTTACTTTTATATCCCAAAATATGCATATACATAATGCTGTCTCAGAATGTACCACAGCACTAAGTTGTCCTTTTCCAGATTTATAACATACAAAATAATATCTTCTCCAAACAAAGCCAACTTTTCTTGATTATCATACCAATTACGTACTTAAATTTCTGAGTGCCTTATTTTCTTTGCTAGTGGCTCTAAATATAAAGCAAATAACAAAGGGGAAAAGAAGACACCCATGTCTCATTTTTCTGTTCAAACATAACTTATCAGTGAGGAATATTCCCACTGTAATTCTTGCCTCCGATTCTTCATATATCCTTCACATATCAGGGAATGCAAATGCTTCCATTGCCCTACTCATAAATTCCCAGCCTACTCTGCCACATGCTTTCTCTGTATCAGCAGTATTTTCTTACATTCTGCTTCCCTCTGCATCATTATTGTTCTACTAATGTTGTCAAACATTTGCCTCCCTTCCACCAAATCACATTGATCCATATCTTATCAATTTTGTCAACAGCTTTGCCATATAATGGTTTAAAATTAAAATGGATCTTTATGAATCTGTAGCTGAATGTTTTAGATTAAATGGTTAGATAGTTTGTGATTAGATAAAAGTCTTGGATTTTATATATATATATATATATATATATATATATATATATATATATATACACACACACACACACACACACACACACACACACACACACACACACACACACACACACACACATATATATATATATATATATATATATATATACATACACACACACACTCACACACACAAACACACACACACACTTAATGTATACATACGCACTTATATATTTATAGTGATAAAGTTGTAACTGAAGTTGAGTTGAGGTAACAAGATAAAGAAAGTCAACAAGATGAGCTATAGTAAAAGAAACATGAAAGAGGAAGAGTTTTTAAAGATTGTGGTGTAATAAGTTATGATAACAATCATACCTCTTAATTGTCCTTGACTTTACAGAATGCCCCTGATTTTACCTCATATTTTTCCCCTGTCCCTTATAAAATCTTTGATATTCCAGTAAAGGATTACAGTCAGTCAATAATACATACATGCATACATACATACAAATATTCAGGCACAGGCATTAATGCCCTTCTAACCTCCCAATATACCAAAACACTTGTTCCCATAATAAGTGCCCCGGCTGTTGTTAAAAATATCTGCACTTGTACTTGCTTTAATGTAATTTGGTGTCTGTTCCAGGCATCAGCTACTCTGTCAGACAGTCAGTTAGTACACTTCTCATTCATATAGAATCTTCTACATAGGTTGTCTGATAATTCTCTAGTACTTTTTAATAACCCCAAACATTCCCAGAGGTGGTTGTCCCTAAATGCCCTATATACCTGAATAAGATCTCCTCTCAGATGTCTGTAAGACATACTGTACAAGTTCAGATATTTTAATCTTTCATAATAACTTAGATTTTCACATCCATCTCTTGGTATATTTCCGCTGTACTCCTTCCAGTTTACTCATGCTTGTTTTCTTATAGGTTTCCATATTGTTATTCCATACTCAAGTTTGGGTCTAAAGTAACTAACAAACAATGACTTCATTATGTTTGATTTCCCAGACTTTATAAATCTATTTATACAGCCTATAGTTCTATAACTATCATTAAACAATTGGTTGATATGATTAGAAAAATTCATAGCTGAATCTATCCATATACCCAGATCCTTAAATGAGTCTACAGTTTCAATCACTGTGTGCTGTATTAAATATTCACCTTTCAGTTTAGGTCTCCCAGATCTCATATGCTTAGTTTTTGATGTGTTTATCAGCATATTATTCTCCTCTGCCCAAATGGTCAATTTAGTCAAGTTATCTTGCAGACATGCCTTATTTGTAACACTTGTAATCAGTTTGCCCAATTTCAGGTCATCTGTATGTAGACTGTAGAACACCACAGATGAAAAAGTAAGGTCTGAAAGATACAATCTAAACAAGTAAGGGCCTAAGACAGAGCCCTGTGAGACACCCTGACTGTAACCAAGGATTTTAACTGTCCAGTTGCTATATGATACTTGCCATGTCCTATTTGTAAGCCATGCAGCTATCCATCTTATCAAGATTGTGTATGATCCTGTAAAATGCTGAAGTTAAATCTATATAAATTACATCACAGCACAATTTTTAATTCATAGCTGCTATATTGTTATAGAACATCATGTTACAGGTGGTAATAAATCTATTTTCAACATATGCATGCTGATATATGGTTTCAAGTCCCAACCTATCCAGTTCTGACAATAACTTATCCAATATTACCTTCTCCATTATTTTTCCACACATGAAAGTAGACTTAAGGGTCTATATGACTTTGGGTTTGTCCTACTTCCCTTTCCCTTAAAGACAGGATTAATAAACACATGTCTCTAGTCTTGAGGAATCTCCCCATATTTATATGACCTAGTGAATAATAGATATAATGGTAGTGTAAGTTCTTGCTGAAGTGTTCTCAGATCATTGTTACTAATTCCGTCCCCTCACTGTGCATTATTTGGATCCAGTTTGCACAGTTCTTTTCTGATATAATATAATTTGATTCCAGTGTCCAGACAAATTATTACCCATTTTGTGGAACCAGACTGTTTTGCATAAGATTTTGTAAATATATCTATAATTTGTTGTGTTTGGGAATATATTTTAGAATCTTCACACAGTTTATCAATTTGTGTATCTTTACTCCTTCCACATCTTATGTATCTACAGTAGCGGCTGGTGACTTCAAATCAAAGGGGGGTTGCAGGAAACAGCTGAATGGGTGGGGCCAAGGGGAAGGAGTGTGACCAACTAGAAAGGGGCTCAAAACCACAAAAACTGGGACTTTAATTAAATACGCTGCCCTGGGTGCCAAACCATCATTATGAGAGTCTAATTAAGACAAAATGAAGTGTAGAAAAAATATTTTAATGCATTGGCTATGTGACAGCTTACTTAATATCTAGATGGAAACAAAGAGGTTGTGAGGCATGAAAAAATAAATTACTTTTAAAATACATTACTGAAATGCCAGTCAAAATCAAGTGTAAAAAACAAGCAGCACTCAACTCAACCACTTCTCTTTGTACTGCAGTTCTAATTATAATTTATATTCAGCTTTATAAAAGTGCCAAGTAACATGCTGAAAGTAGCAATCTCTGTAATATCCCCACTTGTAAAAATGTTTCTCATCTCAAAGAGACATGCTGCCTGACAACAACTATCTACTTGTTTCATGGAGAACACATGAACAAAGTAAAAAATGAATAGCAAACAAGAAACAAGCCCAAGATAAATTGCTTAAAGGATTACTGCACAGGATATGGACCATACATGATAGATTGGCATTCTGTTTAGTTTATGGGTAAAGCCTGTAAAGATGACTTCAAGTCTCCAACAAATGTAATGAACTTCTGAAAATACTGTAATCCTGTCCTTTATTACAAATACTGTCATATGCATTTCAGTACCTAAGGCTTGTATGCTATGTAGTTATGTAAATATTCTCTGCATGGCAACAACAAAAAGGCTTTCAGTGTTGGTAATTCTTTAACAGTATGCTTATTAAAGCTTACTTGCATCTTACAATCTCAGATCTGCTTATGTTTTATACAGTTCTTGCTTAAGGATACCTCTCAACTGTCCAGATTTTTACAGAATGCCCAGATTTATGCCTCATATTTTTGGCTTGTTTCTCATAAAATGTGTGGTGGTCAATGAATAATAAGATACATTTGAGTTTCAGACTTCATATTCTTCAGGGAATGCATGACACAAATCCAGCTATTGTAGCAACGTTCTAAGTTTGCAAGAGCAATATTAAAAATCTGTCCCTATTTTCTGGGCCTTTGTCCCATTATTTTAGGCTTTGACCAAATTTCTTGCACTAAGAGTTTGAGAGGTATGTACTTCAGTAAGGGTGAGTGTCGCCCCCTGCACCAACTTTACTTGTGTTTGGTAAATATGTAACTATAACCCTGCACCTAACCCTAACCATCCACATTATATTATTAACAATGTTTCCCTAACACAACTACTACACAAGACAAATTAACACAGATCACACACAATACCAGACATGCAATACTCTAAATCTATTCCCTTAACTAGCCCTTACTTTTCTCACAGACACTTGTACATGCACACTGTACAGTATAATGCAATCTTCCACAACCATCTTTTTTGTCAAACATTCATTTTCATGCTCACTCCTACTTACCTTACCTGCACTCACTATAAAATTTTAATTCAACCATTTTAGATTCACACATATGTGCAGTCACTCCTTTTTACACACACACACACACACACACACACACACACACACACACACACACACACACACACACACACACACACACACACACACACACACATTAATTAAACAAAAAATAAATAAAAGTTAAAAAACTGCCTAACCTCAAACAAACAAACCCAGGTCATTGAACCAGCTACAGCATGAACTCACTTTAACCACTTTGGAAAACCTCCAATCATAACCTCCCAATAAAAGTTATTAGTTTGGCCAGGCCTACACATTCTGTAAACAGTAAACTCTCGATTACCATCAGCAGCACACCACACATGTATAAATTACAAAAAAAAAAAATTATCGTTTTCTTTTCTGACCATTATAGCCCTTTTGCTTCTGGATTATCCAGAGTGTCATTTCTTTAAAAAAAAAACAAAACAACAAACAAAGCTTCAGCAATGATATGCTGACTACAGATGAAATAATAAAAAAATAAAAAAAGTGCTGTACTATTTTGACAGTGACACCAAAGCCTGGCAAAAACAGTAAACTTTAGACTCTGAACATGATCTGGCTGTTAAGAGGCCCACCTCGTTAGTGGATTTAAAAACTAACTCTAACTCAAGTTACTCAACTCAACTGCAAAGAAGTAAACAAGCCACCACAAAACACTCAAAAACAGTATAGCAAATATATTGTTTAGGGCAAGCAAGTAAACATACCACCAGTTTTAATAATTTATCTCTGAACAGACAACAAAGGACGATTATTATCTACTTAGTGATGAATGAGAAATCAAATGCTGACTGTACACTGTACTAGTATTTTGTAATTTTGCCCTACCTCAATAAGTTAAAAACCGAGTGACCTGTCCAACATCTCTGTCTTAGTAAGTCACAAAATTCAAACTCCTGAGTTCCTGCCGTAACTTACTTAAGCCAAAAAAAAAGTTGTAAGCCCCTCTGCACCATCCATACTCCGCAACTAGCAAGCCAAGTAATACCATCCAAAGCACTGCGCTGCCTAATAGTAGTAGTAGTACTGATTGGTTCTCGCTCTCAAAAAGAGATCGAGAACCAATCAGTAGCCATCCAGCTGTCAACATCACTTACGTGCCTGCGGATGTAGCAGTCCGACCCCCTTCTATTTTATTGTGCGGTTAACGCATAGCCTTTTGGGCATCACAGTGATGCCTTCTTCTTTCCTTAATCCGGACTGCCTGTACAGCAGTCTGGAAATTTTAGAGAGACTAATTTAATTAAAAAAAAAAAAAAAAAAACACGGAACTCGCTGAGCATGCGCAGTCTGAGTTCTGGGTCTGTCAATCGGACTCACTTAGAAATGCAGGCATCTGCCAGCTAGACAAACAGTATATATTATTTATTTTTAACAGTACTAATTTGTAAATATTTTTTTTAAAAATCTGGGTGGGCTGCAGTCCTGCAGTCTGATGGTGCGAGCTGCCACTGGTCTATAACATACAGCACGTACAGTGAGAACAGCAACTTGCTTTGACCAACGTGTGTCCAAGGTAGTAAGAAAATCCTTCTGTGTTGCTCAGCTTATAAGCAAGGGCATGGCATCTAGGTCCAGAGAGGTCATCATACCACTGTATTTGGCCCTCCTTTAGTAGGTACCTGGCCAGACATGTAGCAACAGGAACATCCACAAAGATTCCTTGCAGGAAGAATACAATGAGTAAACACAGTGTCCTACGCTCATCGCCTCAAAGCCCAGCCTCTTTCTGTGGTAGCATACAGACTTCTGAGAAGTGATCTTTGTCTGGCATATAAGGCATCTCTGGACCTTGTTTTGGTGAACCTTTATTCCAAAACAAACAGCATCAGAACTACTAAATTAAAATACCTAAATTTTGCTTGCAACAAATGTAGGACATGCTGGAGAGACAAATATGTTTCTCAGGGAATTCCCATTCTCTGGAACAGGCTCCCATCCATATGAAACAGAGTGCCTCCCTATCCCTATTTAACTTGCAACTTGGATCAATGGATGGGTAAATGGAAATTTGCCCCTGGTTTGGCTCCTATATCTCTGATGGACAGAGCCAGTCAGTAAGTCAGCCCCTAAAAATCAAATTTGTGGGTCATATTTGGGTTACACAGATAGACTTTTTAAGGGGCCTAGTGGTCATTAGCCTTGTATACACATACGAGCCTATAAGCCCAGGTTTCAAATTGTGGGTGAAATGCATGAAGTTCAATATTATGCAGCCTAAAGTTAGTATATTTATATTACTAAAGTGAGAAGGGTGCAGGTAGCCCCCCCCCCACACACACACAAAAATGCTTTAAAAAGACACTGCAACTTCTCAGCCTTGTTTTAGCAAATGGCAGTACTGAATTGGCATCCATCCTACATGTTGCCAGTAATAAGACACAAATCCATATAAAATATATAATAAGAAATGTAATGAGATACATGTTACATTGGATTAACCTAGCAAAGCCTTTTCTGCATTACAAAAGTCACAGTTGTGCTCGGTATATCTACACATGGCTGAGGTGAAGTTGCTCAAGTGTCAGTTGGCCGAAGCACAAGGTGGACAGGAACAAGATATCTATTACTTTTTCCATAGGAAATAACTGCCAATGCAGTGTGCAGCCACAGTGAATCACTTATTTTTGGGAGACATCTCCCTTCTTCGAATTTGTGCAACTGTGAAGTCAATATATATAAGTTGTGGTGTTGTGGGGAGACTTGTCCCACACTGAAAGTGAAGGGAGGACTTGTTCCCTATAAAAAAACACAATGTTATTTTATTTATTTATTGTTTGCCTTTCTGTGTTTCACGCATATGACTTCTGATGTTTCTTATGCTCATGGCTTTGCCATTTGGAATTTCATAGTACAACCACCTTGCTGTGGGATTACATTTTCATTTAGGTTGATGACATGACATAACATTTTCCATATCACTGCAACATGGGTCCAAGTCCAAAACTTATTTTGTCCACACCATTACTTAACTGTACTTTTTTTTTACATTCAGTATTTAATGCTATTCATTTTTTTATTTAAATTTGATCTATTTTCTAGTTTCCTTCTTGTCTTTGGAATGGATTCAATATTTTCCTTGCTGTTTGGTGCCATAACAGCACCAGTACTTATTAGTTATGACCACCCATCCTGGTATGGTTGTAGGGCAGTTTCCAGTGCTTTCTCCTGCTAACCTGGTGCACTTGGGCATTCTGAGACTGTGGAAACTGTCTAATGTACACAGACAACCCTCCCCTCTTACCTTCCAGCACTCATACCTGTGAGACATGCATTTATATCAACAAAATGGAAGCAGTGCACACTCCAACCAAGACTGAACTAGCTGGTCAAGAGGAGAAGGTCAACACTTGCAACTCACTACATAGAACACACAGCCCTCCAACACACCAACTATCACAACCTACACACAGAAACACAAACCATCCACCCACCTTTGTGAAGGCTCTCAATAAAAATTTACCCAAACAACAGAGATTCCCGAGACAGATATGCACTCGACCACCACAACACAACATCAACCCCAGAACACATAGCTCAACATCACAGTGTGCCCCTTAACCCAAGCCCTTAAGGCAAAACACTTTACCCATGTACTAATCATAGGAGACTCAATTGTAAGGCACACTGATGTCCCACTAACTAGGTTGAACAAGGAGAAGGTGACAGTCAGTTGTCTATCAGGTGCCAGGGTCTGCCACATAACACATGCACTCAGGTCACTCCACAAGAAGTACAAATATGACTCACTCATTGTCCATGTGGGTGTGAATGACCTAAGATGTACCTCCCTGGACTACATGAAAAGAAATGTGATGGAACTCTTGGATTATGTGGCCCAGGCAGGTAGGACCCTAGCTCTGAGCAGTATTCTACCATCACCCAGAATAATACCACAGTACGAGCAGAAAATGATTGACTTCAACAATTGGCTAAGTTTCTGGTGCCATTTTAAAGGGATCCAGTATCTGTCTGCCTGGAACAACAGACCTCAATGCTTTGCCAGAGACGGCCTGCATCTGTCACCCCTGAGATTCCGAGTACTGGCTAAGGCTCTTGCCACCCCTATAGTGCCTTTTTTTAGGCAGTGTTCCAAAGACCAAAATTCCACCATAACAGCTACAAACAAATGCAATCTGTGGGACATGCTGCTCAATAGTAGAAGTCTAAATTTCAAGATGCACTCGCTCAAAGCTTTCTTCAAAATGGAAAATGTCGACATATTTGCTGTAATGGAGACCTGGTTTAATGAGACAGAAAGCAAACCTGCTCTCCCAGGCTACAACTCATTCCATGCCTTTCGGCCCCAGAATGCGGCTGGAAGCTCCAAAGGTGGTGGTGTCTCCATATTCTTAAAGGATATGCACACCTCTAGACTGGTAGCCCAGCATAATGCATCTGAGATACTTCAGGTACAACTAACACTGTGTAAGACGGCAGTACAAGTCATAGCCTGCTACAGAACCCCAACCATTTCCCTAGACTCACACACCAACTTCCTAAGCACCCTGGAATCTATCAAGGTCCAACCCAATACTCTCATACTGGGTGACTTCAACTACCCTTCCATCAACTGGGAAAACTATTCAAGCGCCAATGTACAGCCCCATTGATTTCTGGAATTTATCAATCGCAATGCCCTGGACCAGCTCATTCTGACCCCCACTAGAGGAAGCAACATCTTCGATCTGGTTATTACCAGCATGGGACACTGTTGCTCCACACCTATAGTCAGTTCCTTCCTGGTTAAATCTGACCACAAACTGATCACCATGGAAATCTCCATCTCACCTACACCCCCTGCTAAGGTGACCACCCTGAAAAAATTCTCTAAAGCTGACTTTGGGTTCCTAAAAATAGAGGTGGCTAACTTCTCGGCACCCATGCCAATGGAAAATAGCTGCATGACTGCAGAATCATACACCAATGCACTGTACATGCATGTACACAAATGCATGGACCTTGCCATACCAGATAGAACTAAGACACTCTCCTCCAAAAAAGGGAAGCCAATCTGGTGATCCCCAGCCATCAATAAACTCTACAGCAGAAAGAAGAAACTGTTGCAGAAAAAAATGAAGTCACAAGACTGGAAAACCTCCCTTATCAGTTTCAACAAAATTCTGAGATCCCTTATCAAATCCTCTAAAGCCAGCTATGAAGAGAGAATTGCAGCTCACACCAAAAACAACCACAAAGCCTTCTATAGCTATATCAAAAACCTCAAAGGCAATAACCAGAGGCTCTGAGTTATTGCACAATGGCACCATCTATATTGAGCCAACATACTGGCCGACAGATTCAGTGCCAACTTTACCCCCCCCCCCCCCCAAGGGCCTTATCACAATACCAGATGAAAGCATGGTACCCACCATTTCTGCAGCACATGTAAAAGCTGCATTGTCCAAAGCCAAGAATACAGCATCCATGGGACCTGATAATATCCCTGGCTGCATCCTACATGAGCTACAGAATGAACTGGCACCACATCTGTGTGCCCTGTTTTATCACAGCCTTACCTCAGGCTATGTCCTTAACGAATGGCATACTGCTACAGTCATCCCGCTCCATAAAGGGGGAGCAACTACAGACCCTGGGAATCATCACTCCATTAGCTTGACAAGCCTGGTATGCAAAGCTATGGAGCGCATCATCATGGACCTGCTTAACAAAGATATAGGCAATCTCCAAACTCTTGACCCCGCACAGTTTGGTTTTATCAAGGGGAGATCCTGTCTGCTGAACCTGGTCGACTTCTTCAAGGCAGTCACCAAGGCTGTGGATGAGGGTAAGGCAGTACATACAGCCTACCTTGACTAGGTCAAGGCCTTTGATACCATTCCCCACTCAGATATCATTGATAAACTCACCAAACTAGGCATCAATCCTTACGTCACTAGGTTGGTTGCAAATTGGCTCAAAGACAGGACCCACAGAGTGAATGTTGCAGATTCCAAGTCAGACTGTCGATCAGTCATGAGCGGAGTCCCACAGGGCTCGGTCCTGGGCCCTCTCCTGTTTGGCATCTACTTCTCAGAAGTCCAGGCCAACACAGAAGGACTCTGGCTGATTAAGTTTGCTGATGACTGCAAGCTAGGGGTCATTATCAACTCCTCAAGTGATGCAAACATCCTACAAAAGGGCCTCTTTGAGACCAATGACTGGTGTCGGAACCATGGCCTGAAGCTTAATGGCAAAAAGTGCATATCATCCCCTTTGGAAAAAACTCAGTTCCCATGAATTACTACATTGATGGGAACCCACTGAACACTAAAGGGGCCATAAGAGATCTGGGCATCCAGGTTGACAGCCATCTCACCTTCGACCACCACATTGCCACTGTGGTCAGAAAGTCCTTCTATGTGGTGCATCTTATAACTAAAGGTTTCACATCCAGGAAGAAACAGGTCGTCATCCCTCTCTAGTCATCCCTCATTAGACCAGTCATTGAATGTAATGCCCCGTTTGGCATGTAACTGACCAGACACCTACAACAGCTGGAGAGGCCACAAATGTACCTCACAAAAAGGATCCTAGGCCTTAAACACATGTCCTACATGGACAGACTCAAGAAACTTCAGCTGTTCTCAGTCTCTTATCATCTACTTAGAGGTGATCTCTGCTTGACTTACAAAGCCATGTCCGACCGAGCCCTACTTGAAATGCTACACCTAAAGAAATCCCAATCCCCCTGTGCCACACACTTCAGAGATCACAATCTCATTACCACAATTAACAGAACATGCAGGAGGGACAGGTTCATCTCCCAAAGACTGGCCATACTCTGGAATAAGCTTCCCATTCATGTTAAGCAGAGCATCTCACTGGCCCTCTTCAAGAGAAATTTGACGAGTGGACGGGTAACAGAATATTCACTCCAGGGATCATTATAGTGGCACTACTCAATATGAGCACTGTGAACTAACATTGGGTGGCACAGAGGCTGGGCAATTTGTTTTGGGCTAGGCTTGTAAAGGCTCCTGGGCCATTAGCCTATTACACACCTATGAACCTATTTCTTACAAGTGAGTAAAATCAAGGGACAAATGTTGAAGTACCCAATTTGAACTTTGATCATTGAAACTTATCTAACTTATGTAAACCAAAAAGTAATAACTACTCAACTATTTTTTATAGATTGTCTTGTCTACTGCAGACTAGTAGTAATTACTTCCTCCTATCATATTACGACATCTGGTTACTACTGCAGGACAACATTCCACACTAACAAATGCTTGTTTATGATTTATTTAAATTGTTAAGGGAATAATACTAGACCCTTTAGCCTGGGCCACAGCAGATCAAGCACTTTTTTTTTAACGTCCTGAGCCAAACAGTTTTCACAGTAAGACTATTTCCTTTCATGCATAGTACACACATGATATATAATCTAAAAAACAACAAATGGACAACAGTCAAAAATAACAAAAAAATTAATGAAAAATTCTGTAGTTTCAGCTTTACTCTCAGCATATGGCAGGAAAGAACTGGCTGCAAAATGGAGGGCTCCCCTATTATATAATTACAACTTATCAAGTAAAAGTTAACGCGATAATCCCAGGCAAATGACTGCTAGACAACCATTGCCAAGTGTCTACATGCTAAAAGTATTTAGCCAACTGCCTTTAATAATAAGCAAAATGACTATACATTTCAGAAAAAAAACCACTTAAGACATGAGGGGACACACATTATGCAGTATTTATCCACAAATGCTGGAGTTAGACCATGAGGGTAAAGCCAGAGTGCTCTAAAAAGCACAGCTGAGTAAACATTGTGCTACCCACACCCGCATAGTTGATGATTGCTGTTATAATTTCCAAGTTCCAAGCAAAACTACCAACAGCATAGAAATCAGGCCAAGGCTCAAACTAAACAAAATAAACAAAACTACTTCCTCAGTGCCCAAAACAAATACTCAAAAAATCCACAAAAATTCTGGCATTCTATTAACTCCTTACTAAAACCAGGCAAAACCACTACTCCAGCTCAAAACTCTACAGATAGTAATTTAGACATAGCCACTCAATTTAACCACCACTTCACAAAATCCATCCTGGCTCTATCCAGCCAGCTAACCAATCATAGTCCCTCACATACCCAAACCAATCAACCAGAAAATACTCCCTCCTTTACTCTATCACCTGTCCACACCTCTGCAATAAAGAAACTCCTTCTAAAACTTAAACCCACCACCCTTGCAGCCGATAACTTTCCTGCTACCTTCAGAAAAATGGCTTCCGACTCTCTATCTTACCATATCTCCATCCTAATCAACCGCTCCATACAGGAATCCTCTATTCTCAAACTCTAGAAAGTATTGTATATTATTCCTCTTCATAAAGGGGGTAACTCCTATGACTTCTCAAATGACCCATTGCCATCTTAAGCCCCTATCTAAAATTCTAGAGAAATGCATCCATTTGCAAGTCATGAAATTCCTGATCACACATCAGCTCCTCTCAACCACAAAACATGGCTTCTGCCCTCATCACAGCACAACCACGGCTCTTCTTTCATTCTCTAATCTAGTTAACCTTCACAGGAACAACAACAAATATACATCAGCCATTTTCTTGGACCTCTCAAAGGCATTTGACATGGTCTCTCACTCCATTCTGCTAGATTTTCTAGCCTCACTATCTTTCACCCCATCTACCATAGCCTGGTTCAGAAGCTTCCTATCTGACAGGCAACAATCTGTCCAATAGCAAGGAGCACTATCCCCCCCAACATCCAACTACCATAGGAGTCCCACAAGGCTCTATACTGGGCCCACTTCTCTTTTCTATTTTCACAAACAACCTGACTAGTTCTACCCAGCATGACACACTTATTCAATATGCAGATGATTCATCCCTGATCTGAACTGCTTCATCTCCCACCATTCTACAGCAACTTACCCAGGAAACCTTTAACTCTGTCGAAAAATGGATCTCAGGTATCCAACTAATCCTAAACCCCAATAAGACAAAACTGCTACTATTTTCCCCTAACAAATCAAAAGCTCTCCTCTCCTTTTCCATCACCTCTAAAAATGGCACTACCATCTCCCCTTCTGACCACACCAATCTTCTTGGTATTGAAATTTACAACAATCTTCACTTTGATATCCACATCTCACAAACCATCAAATTGGTTCACAAAAAAATGGGCGCACTATATAGGCACAAAAACTTTCTCTCACACCAAGCAAGAGTTACCCTTGCCCAGAATCACATTCTGTCCACAATACTGTACGCAGCACCTATTTTCACCCATATTAGAAAAACTGACCTAAACAAGCTAGAATCCTGTTACAATAAGATAGCCAAGTTTGCTACAAACTCCAGTTACAGAACACATCACTGTGCTGCACTAAAAGAACTAAAATGGCTAGAGTTACCACAACTAAACTACTACCAACTAGTTACTGTATATAACATCCTTAAGTACCCTGAAAAAACATCTATATCCAATCTTCTTACCCATTACACTGCAAATCGGCATCTCCGATCTAGTGACAAATCTCTCCTCTGCATCTCCAGGGCAAACAATATTTATTCTATTCAAGTTCCTTAATATCAGTACGTTCTTGTTCAAATCAAATTCTAAAGTACTTCCCCTCAAATAACTCACACTGTTATGTGGGCTCAGCCTCCTAGGCAGTGAGACATTGTCCTGTGGTACATTTGTTTGAGGACACATTGCTGGAGTGACATTCAGCTGCAGAGAAAGATACCTGTTGCAAATTCCCTGTGGGGAAAGAGAAGAATGTGGTGTCATGCCCACATCCTCAAAAGACAAATACAGATGAGGAAAATAATGTCCATGGCCCTCAAGGCAACATGAGACAGCAGGCAGTATGGCAGGCATCAGCAGCAGGTTGGCCAGTGGGCATGTCAGTGGCAGTAAAAATGAAGTGTAGAATGGGGAGTGCATTTATAATTGGTGTGTGGACCACTATCCCCTTCACAAAGTCTGGGTAACAGTACCTGAAATGCATACTGGAGCATAAATGTGACTAGAGTAACATGCAAGATTTCCTCCATGGTGTAGCACACTTCTACATGTTGTAGTTATATAAGCGTGTACTGTACACTGAGGACAACATTCATTACTTCTTCTGCCCACATGCATAGGTTCATAGGTTCATAGGTAGGTACTAGGCTATTAGCCCTAGGGCCTATATAAGCCTAGCCAAAAAGGTACCCTGGCTTTCACCACCCAAGATAATTATTTTCCTGTGCCCCTGTCAAGCAGAGCCACAGAAGTGATCCTTGGGGTGAATTTCCTATTTCCCATCCAATCATCAAGATTTTTCTTGAAGAGTGCTAATGAGGAGCTTTGTTTGACATAGATAGGTAGTCTGTTCCAGAGTATGGGAAGTCTCTGGGACAGGAATCTATCCCTCCGGCATGTTCTGTTTATTGTGGTGACAAGGTTTAGGTCCCTAGAGCATGTAGCTCGGAGGGATTGGGATTTCTATAAGTGGCGCATGTCCAGCAGCTCTGGGTTTGACATATCTTTGTATTTTAGGCAGAGATCGCCTCTGAGTAGGTGATATCGGACAGAGTAAAGCTGCAGTTTTTTTAGATAGTTTTGTTAGGGCATCTGTTTGAGGTCAGTAATCCTCTTTGCTCCTATATCACCCTACCAATTCTTTCTCTTTTGCACATTCTCTCACTCTACACTAAATCTTTTATAGTCCTACTTCTTTATACTCTGTGCTAAATGTTCTATTATACCATGACCCCCCCCAAAACGTGCACGCTGATTGGCCAGCGGTGCGTTAATCGAGAGATACACTTAAAATGGAAAAGGTCTGACTTTTTCCATTTTTTTCCCATTATAAACTCTTTTTTTAAAGAAAAGTTGTCTGCGTTTAAAAAAATGACACAGACGAGACAGCTAAACAACAACGAAGCAACTCTGTTTTAAAGTTGTCTATTTAAACTTCAAACCCATTTAATAACGAGATTTAACATAAGTTTGAAACAGAAGAAAACAAGATCTCCGTTGCTTTTGAATACTCGCTATGTTAAATGAGTTACATATGGCGTAGACAGTATTAAAATAAGCCCGAGGATCTCCGTTGCTTTTTTTAAAGCTGTCTCGTTATAACAAAGCTTAATAGCTATGATAAAAAGCCAATTTTAGAAAGTAAGATTCGAAAAGCAGAACTCCATTATAGTTAATGAGTTTTACATACATTAATTAATAGAAACATAACGAACGGACGGAGACTGCTTATTTTAAATTGCTTTATTGCTAACTTACCCTTTTTAACATAGCGCTACAGTGTTTTGAAAAGCAAAGGAGAAGCAAGATTCCAAAGTTTTTAAAGAAGATCATTTGAAATGAGCTTTGTTTATGTAGCGAGATTGTTTAAAAGGTTACACATAAATGAACATGCCCTAAAAGCTACTTCTGTCGATGTCCTTTGCTTATTTTAAAACTATCTTACACTATCAAAAATGAACAGGAAACCAAAGCGTTGTTTTTGCTTTCGCTTACCCAGATACTGCGCATGCCAAGAGGCGCACAGGTACATCGTTACAAATATGCGTGCTGGGCGGACATCTGGCGGAAGGCAATATAAGTAAACATTTATTAATAAAAAGAATTTTTTAAAAAAGGCACAGTTTCTTTTCTTAAATAATGTAATGGTATATAATCTTTATAACCACTTCTTGTGTGGGGTAATAGTAACTTTTACCTCTCGTTGGCGCCAACCGTTAGCCACCCCAGCGCGGCCTACACAAAGGCGAAATCAGCTATATAGCCCTACTCCTCATCTCTGCAGCCTCCTCATTACTGCTCTTTTTCCTGTACCCATAACCTATGCACTTCCTTCATTACTTTACATTAAAAGGCCAACTAACATCCACCTATCACTACCATTACTCCTCACTCTCTACTAGCTTGCAGACAAACTCCTCCTTTGCGTTTCCTTTTCTCTGCTCCTTCTGCAATCCCACCTTGCATGCTACCTTGTGTAAATTCCAACTATCCTCCATTCTCCGACTCTTAGCTGCACTACATTCCACAATGCCCATCATTGCACTGGGGAATCATTCCTGACTTATTTAACATATCCCCTTCTTCTTCTTTACACACAGAATGCCTATTTTGTCTCTCTTTGCAAGACAAAATGGAATTAAATACTAAGATGCCACAATTTTCACTTGTACAACTATAGTGTTGCAAGTGTAGGGCAAAAGGGGGGCACTTGGTTATTAAGGCTGTGGGCATGGCAGTGTATGCTTCTCTTTACCCACAGGGAATTCTCAACAGTCATATTTGTCTGTAGCTAAATGTCACTTCAGCCATGTGTCCCCATCCAAATGTATCACCGAGAAATGTCTTGCTGCCTAAGAACCTGAACCCTTTGTGGGCACTAATCTTGGGTTCAAAACACTAGGCTACCTGGTTTCAGTATATTTTAGCCATAGCTGTGCTTATTGGAGTGATTACTGATATAAGTATTATGCATTAGTGATGTGCTCGATTATTAGATATGACTTATAGTTTGCTAGAAAGAGATTATGGAGTTTTAGTACGAGTTTAATAGGAGTAGATTTTGAGACGTAATTCCTTTTGCTATTAAAGGGGCTGGAGACCTAGGAATTAACTGATTTTTGATTAGTGGAAGTGACTTGGGGTTATAAATACAATATTCTGTGGGATAGGTAGGAATGCAGTAGAGTAGATGAGCTGAATGGAATGAACTACAGCAGAGCAAATTGGACCCCTTTTGCTAGCAGGAACCATCTGATTAACTGATGCCAATTTGTGCAAGTACTGTTTCTGCAAAATTAGTATTACTGAAAGACATTTCTGTGTCCATTTATGTTGACCTTATTTCCACTGTTGTGCAACAATGGCATTAGTATATAAGTTGGGGGTATGGGGCCTTCCCCCTAAAAGGGAGTACAGGGGGCTTGTCCCCCTAAAAAAAAGTGTTTATTGTTGAGAGTGATTTTCAGCAATACTGATTCACTGTAATAGCAGTTGTAGAGACTGCTGTTGCTGAATCAGCATGAATCCCTACCAGGATCCAAAAAACAATCTGTGAGAGGAGGCCTCCAAGAAGTTGTTACTGAAGACGAGTGTCAAACTAACAACCTATAAATTCACAAATAAACAAATTCTCTGCCGTGGTGAAAGCAGAGTCTGTTTGTAACAAGTAACAGAAAGGAATCCTTACCTAAAATCAAACTAATGCAGGATTTAAGCCAGTGCTGTAGCACACAGGGGAAAAACACGGACTATGACCCAGGTAAGCTGGCAGTGGTGCCAGGACCCTTGATCTCATCATTGCCCCTGGACATGGATTGGGGTTAGCCCAGGAGGTTAAGGTGGGTCCAGTATACACAGTGAACGAAAAGAGGACCTATGAGTGAGTTGATGGTCAGCTGCAGGGAGTCACAAAGAAAAAAAATAAAAACATGATTTAGCTAGTTCATAGGTTCATAGGTAGGTACTAGGCTATTGGCCCTAGGGCCCATACAAGCCTAGCCAAAAAATGTAACCTGGCTTTCACCACCCAAGAAAATTATTTTCCTGTGCCCCTGTCGAGCAGAGCCACAGAAGTGATCCCTGGGGTGAATTTCCCATTTCCCATCCAATCATCAAGATTTTTCTTGAAGAGTGCTAATGCGGAGCTCTGTTTGACATAGATAGGTAGTCTGTTCCAGAGTATGGGAAGTCTCTGGGACAGGAATCTATCCCTCCAGCATGTTCTGTTTATTGTGGTGACAAGGTTAAGGTCCCTAGATCATGTAGCTTGGAGGGATTGGGATTTCTTTAAGTGGAGCATGTCCAACAGCTCTGGGTTTGACATAGTTCATCCTATACCACACTTATTTTGGCAGGTAATGCAATAAGGGGTAATAGTCTAAATCTAAAGTGCAAGAAATACCCGAGGGTAAGATAATGTGCCAGTATAACAGCCTTAACACATTCAGAATTATTCAGTACAGACATTCAAACCATAAGAACAAGATACATTTTGATTTACAGTGCCCGTCAGGACATAACTGGCCTGTCCAAGTACAGCTGTACTTAGTTACAATGAATGTGTGAAAACGGCTGCAATGTGCAACTGGGAGGATCTAATTAAGACACCCTGTTATAATTAAAACAATTTAGAAAAAACACAAATCGGTGACTTTTTAATAAGGATATCAGACTCAACTAATTCATGCTTGAAAGTTTAGTTCATGATACCCCGTGTTGGATTATAATATTAAAAAAGAAACCACCTTTTGTTTAGGTGGTGGGGAGTGCAAATAACCATTAAAATGAGACTAAAGTTAAGTTACTGAAAAGTCAAAAACAGCTAACAATTTATAAACCAAATGGTATAGTTAAAAAGGAGCTTATGTTCTACTCAACAGTAGAGGAAGCTTGTATGCCTTATAAGCCTTTGTGTTCAGTGTCTGTGCTCCAAATACCATATGCTACCCTTAAGCCAAGAAATTACAAGACAACATCGAATAACAGCTTTACTGTAGTGAAATGTGCATTAATGGATTAGGCTTAGGGTGGACCCAATAGAGATATTGCTGAGCAAGGTGTGTTATTGTTATTGATATGCATGACTATAATAAGTAATAAAAAGGCTGTGATTTGTTACTCCTTTCACTACAGTGCCTGTTGGAAGAAAAAAGCCATAAGTACACTGTACTAAGGGCTACTGTATCAACAGGCTTCTGAGACATGCTTGGGGGGGGTGTTTTTTACCCCAATTATACTTTTATAACTATCATAAAAAACAAACAACACCGATGGCAATACCAGGAGTCAGTCCACTGAAAAAAACTTTATTGTGTTAGCGCTTTCATGCACAATACTGTGTGCACTTCTTCAGACACATATTCTTGTAAGAAGCCATGTTTTATAAACTAACCAATTAAAACAAATTAATATCAATCAATTTCAATTAAGCTATAGGCTTACCTTTTAAAAAGACAGCTACTATGTTTGAAACATACTTAAAATGCAACTACTAAATAACAGACCTAGAAAATCATATGTTATAATATCACAATACCAATATTAAACCTATTATTCAAAATTAGAATTAGGCATATATACCCTAAACTTATATAGTTAAATAACATGTAACATAAACTATACCCAAATGTTTTATACCAAACATGTATTAAAAAGATTTTTTTATAAAACCTAACGCTCCAATGCTTTAAGTTTAAGTAAACATTTGATAGAACAAGCATCATTAATGCCCGGGTAAATGTGGGCATTGGTTTTTAACTGCCACATTAATTCCTGCTCCTCTAATTTTAAGTGCCAAGGTCCACCTCTAGGGTTTCTTGGCACTGACTGAGCAACTACAAATTTAAAATAATGTGTATTATTCTCTGATATATGTTTGGCCAAAGCATTTGTATTTGTGCTCTTAGAAATGGCATAAATATGCTCATAAATCCTTTGTTTCAAATGACGCTCAGTTTTGCCGAAATAAAATGCCGGACATTTCTAGCACAAAGCTACATAAACCACCCCTTGACTCTCACAGTTACATTTATCGTGAATAGCATATTTTATGCCATTGACAATAAAAAAATACCCAGTAAGGATGTACCTACAATAGTGGCATCTGCCACATTTATACATACCTTTGTGATATCTAAACTGTTTTAGTGGTACTTCAAATAATGATTTCAAATTTGTACCCTTTTTAAACACAATTGTAGGTCTATCACCCAGAACCTTACTGAGGGACTGTTGTTGTAAAATGATGTTTCAATTATAATTTAAAATGTCTTTAAAACATGCCGACATATCATTAAATTGAGTTATAAAACTAGTAACATAACTATTATCTTTAATATTGACCAAGTTAGGCTGTGCATTATTACTAGAATAAGACATCTCATGATTAATTAATAAAGGGCCTAAAGCACCGCTAGATCTCTTATCCGTGACTTCCCTCCTTATACTTTGAAACAGCTTTAATGGGTATCCACGATTTAAAAACATAGTTTTTAAATTATTACATTCTTGTAACTGTGAGAGTCAAGGGGTGGTTTATGTAGCTTTGTGCCAGAAATGTCCTGCATTTTATTTCGGCAAAACTGAGCGTCAGTTGAAACAAAGGATTTATGAGCATATTTATGCCATTTCTAAGAGCAAAAATACAAATGCTTTGGCCAAACATATATCAGAGAATAATACACATTATTTTAAATTTGTAGTTGCTCAGTCAGTGCCAAGAAACCCTTGAGGTGGACCTTGGCACTTAAAATTAGAGGAGCAGGAATTAATGTGGCAGTTAAAAACAAATGCCCACATTTACCTGGGCATTAATGATGCTTGTTCTATCAAATGTTTACTTAACTTAAAGCATTGGAGCGTTAGGTTTTATAAAAAAATCTTTTTAATACATGTTTGGTATAAAACATTTGGGTATAGTTGATGTTACATGTTATTTAACTGTATAAGTTTAGGGTATATATGCCTAATTCTAATTTTGAATAATAGGTTTAATATTGGTATTGTGATATTATAACATATGATTTTCTAGGTCTGTTATTTAGTAGTTCCATTTTAAGTATGTTTCAAACATAGTAGCTGTCTTTTTAAATGGTATGCCTATAGCTTAATTGAAATTGATTGATATTAATTTGTTTTAATTGGTTAGTTTATAAAACATGGCTTTTTACAAGAATATGTGTCTGAAGAAGTGCACACAGTATTGTGCATGAAAGCACTAACACAATAAAGGTTTTTTCAGTGGACTGACTCCTGGTATTGCCATCGGTGTTGTTTGTTTTTTATCCAGTTTGTTCGTGTTTTAATTTTTATAACTATCATATTTGATAAAGGTGCTCAACAGAAAGTGTAATGGGGTGACATTTGATCTCTAGGGATAAGCATAAGTTATACCCGTATATATCGGCTGTTGCTCTTAGTACAAGTGAGTGGGTCTATGGTTGGGGACATATGGCTGAAGTGACATATAGCTGCAAACAAATATGACTGTTGTGAATTCCCTGTGGGCAAAGAGAAGCAAACACTGCCATGCCCATGGCCTTAATAACTAAGTGCATGTGGGCAGAAGAAGTAATGAATGTTGTCCTCAGAGTACAGTACACGCTTATGTAATGACAACATATAGAAGTGTGCTACATCATGGAGGAAATCTTGCATATTACTGTAGTCACATTTATGCTCCAGTATGCATTTCAGGTAATGTTACCTAGACACTGTGAAGGGGGTAGTGGTCCACATACACCAATTATAAAGGCACTACCCATTCTACACTGCATTTTTACTGCCATTGACATGCCCACTGGCCAGCCTGCTGCTGATGCCTGCCATACTGCCTGCTGTCTCATGTTGCCTTGAGGGCCATGGACATTATTTTCCTCATCTGCATTTGTCTTTTGAGGATGTGGGCATGACACCACATTCTTCTCTTTCCCTATAGGGAATTTGCAACAGCTATATTTCTCTGCAGCTGAATGTCACTTCAGCAATGTGTCCTCAAACAAATGTACCACAGGGAAATGTCTCACTGCCTAGGAGCCTGAACCCATTCACAAAAAAAATGTTAGGAAACCTAATCCCCCTCCCACCATATATTGTGAGCCCAGCATTTATACTTAATATATATTTAAGAAAGTTAGAACTCAATATCCCTACCCACTGAATACTAATTACAAAAATATCTTTAGTGTAACCTGCCGTGTCTAATTCTGTCTGTAGCACATGGTGTGCTTCAGGAAAGGAAAATGAATACCACAACAGCAACAGCCAACAATGTTATTATAAGCTATTTCAGCATCCACGTTATACATGTCGCTTGCCTTATGTGCATTAAGAAGACTATGAGGAGTGGGTGCTTGTTTAAGTAGTCTATTGTATACAAACATATCAGGATGGATGTCAGGAACATTAAACTTAAGCGAACTATCTAACTAACTGACTACATACTTGCATGCCCTCATTCTGGCTGCTCACTCAAAATGGTACTCTTGCTTGCACGTTCTCAGTACTTATATTCACATGCTAGCTCACTAGAAAGCTTCTTAAAGGTACATCACACACTCTGATGTACATTTTCCCTCTTTACTGAGCTGTCTCATATAAACAATGACATTTTAATAGGCATGCAATTATACAGACTCTAATAAAGAAAACAACAGTAATGTCCAGGCTGCTCTGTATCTGGAACTAGGTTTCGAGATGCAACCTGATCTTGTAACATAATAGTTAGGACTGGGTTTTGCAACAGGGACAGTCACTGGGGAATGTTCTACTTGAGGACTCTCATGGATTTTCTCAGGAATGGGGATTGCTGACAGAATGTTCTCTGGAACAGGAATATTGGACAAGTCACTCTGAGAACTAGAGTCTTTGTTACAGGCAAGATGCTGTAACACTGGTTCAGACACTGGTAACAAATGCTTCCAGTTTTGTCTGAATTCTACTCCTTGTGATTCCACAATGTATGATCTTGGTTCTTGACACAAACTTTTCATATATCTGATTTGATTAAAACCTTTTGACGTCTGCATCCTCGATATCTCCCCTTTTTTCAGTGACCTAACTGAACGGTTTGCTGGTTTTTATCATAGTAAGACTTCTGGGACAAATGCTTTTTCAACACTTGGGCTTTTACTGCTTTGTTGTTTTTAGCACATGGAACCAACAATTTACTGCTGATTGGTAGTGTTGTTCTGATTTGTCTCGACATAAGTCTTTGTGCAGGTGAACCAAAATGTTTATCACAAGGAATGTTCCTGATATTTAACAAGTTGAGAAAAACATAGGTATTGTCACATCTGGATTTCTCTCTACCATCTGTTTTGCACGTTGCACTGCATGTTTATTCAAGCCATTTGACTGAGGGTATTCGGGACTACTCATAATATGAACTAAGTCCCACTCTTCTGCAAATTTCTTGAACTGCTGACTAGTAAACTGTGCACCATTGACAGAAATAATTCAGTGCGGACTACCACAGACAGAAAAATGTTGCTTCAACTTACTAGTGACAGTACTGGAAGTTAACTTGGGAAGCAGGTCAATCTCAAACCAATTTGAATAAGAGTCTGCTAATACCAAGCAATGTTGACCATTCCAATCAAAGATATCTGTAGCTACTGTCGACCAAGGTAGATCAGGAATTTGGCTTAACTGAAGTGGTTCTTTTTGTTGATGTGGCTTTGTACTATTACATACTGAACAAGATGAAAGTACTTTCTCAATATCTCTTGACATAGAACACCAACATACTAGCCCTCTCGCCCTTCTTTTGGTAGAATCAGTTCCTGGGTGGCCACAATGCAAGATCTTATATAGTCTTGTTGCAAGGATTTTGGAAGAATCACTTTAGGACCTTTCATGATGATGCCATTGTCTGACAAAATCTCATCTCTGTATGGAATGTATGGTTGCACTTATACTGGTAAACAAGATTGCTTTGAAGGCTGTCATCAACTGGTAAAGAGGTTTAGCTTCTGAAGAATTGGATCTGAAGCTGTGCGAGTTCTGAGCTCATCAAGACATGTGGAAGAAACATTTCTCACTTCCATGACCTCAAAATCAAGTTGCTCATTGCTATGCTGTCCTATGGTGTTTCTGGGTGATCTAGATAAAGTATTAGCAATATAAAGAAGTCTGCCTTTTGTGTAAACAAGATTGAAATTGTACTTCTGCAATTTGAGCATGATACAGTGCAGTCTAGCTAGAGCTGTATGCATAGGATTTCTCAAAATAGTAACTAGAGGTTGGTGATCAGTTTCAATCTGGATAGGTTGACCATAAATATAATCATGAAACTTTGAACATGCAAACACAATTGCCAAAAGCTCTTTCTCAATCTGAGCATATTGCATCTCTGTTTGGGTAAGAGTTCTCGATGCATAAGCTATTGGTCTACCCTCTTGAAGAATGACTGCACCTAGACCAAACTTAGCACCATCACAGTAAAGAGTAACTGGTTTGTGAACATCTTAGTAGCTGAGAGTTGGTGAGTAGCAATTTTCTGTTTCAGGACATCAAATACTCTTTGGTGCTGTTCTGATTATGACCAAATTACATCTTTGCATGTCAGTTCTCTTAGTGGTGCTGAAAGTTGGCTTAAATCTGGAATGAGCTTGCCTAGATAGTTGACCATGCCAAGAAAACATTGTAGGGCTTGGACATTGTCTGTAGCTGGCATCTTGACAATTGCTGTTTGCTTGGAAGGATCTGGTTGTATGCCTGAACTGGTAAAAATTGACCAATATAAGTAACTTCTCGTAGTCTGAATTTGCACTTCTGAGGATTCAGATTAAGATTCACTTGACATGCTTTGTCCAGAACTTTCTTGAGGTTTTTGCCATGTTTGACTTCACCATTGCCTCCTACTAGAATATCATCTACTATAACAGCACAGGGATAACCAGAAAGAAATTGCTCCATTTCATGCTGAAAGACTTCACTGGCAGAATTTATTTCAAATGGCATTCTCAGAAGTCTGAATCTTCCAAATGGCTTATTGAATGTGGTTAACAAGGAAGATTTTTGGTGAAGAAAAATTTGCCAAAACTAACTCTTTGCATCTAAGACAGAAAAAACAGTTTGCCATGAGGGCAGCAAATTCTTCCACTGTGCTCATTGGATGATGAGGCCTTTTTAGTGATTTGTTCAGATCTCTTGGATCAATACAAATTCTGATATAATCTGAGCTTTTCTTATGAGCTACTACCATGGAAGATACCCATTCAGTAGGTTATTCTACTGTACAAATATTTTGTCTAGCTCAGCTTTAAGTCTGTTCTGCATAGCTACTGGAACTTTCTGTACTGGTCTGACAACTGGACTGCCCTTAGAGTCTACCTTCATGGAGTACACAACTGGTAGTTTGCCTAGTTTGTCTGCAAAAATATCAGCATACTCAGAAAAAATAGTTTGGGTGAAATTTGAGCTGTTCTCATTCAGGCTTACATGGTGGACTTCTTTATTAAATGAAAGCAGTCCCATTTTCAAACTGTCTCTGAGGCCTAATAATGACTGCACGTGTCTCTTGACTATGAAAAATGGCAAGTCATAGCTGTTCCCAGCAGAGTAACATGAAAGCACTACTGAGCCTTTGGTTTGAATATCTTGACCACCATAAGCAACAAGCTTCGCACACTTTGTTAAATCAAGTTATTCGGGAGCTTTTACTCTAGCAAACGCTTCTGCTGACATAACATTGCACTTTGAGCCAGTATCCATTTTGAGCTCTACAGGACTCCCATTAATGCAAACAGTACAAAAGATCTCATTCTTTGCCCATAAATCTAGCCCATTAACTGTTTTACCAAGCACAGACACACCATCAACATTAAAAGTAGGGTCACATCTTTCTAATTGATAAACTTGCCTCTTGGAATGCCCTCTTTTAATAAAATATTGTACCTTATTGAATTTACAAAACCTTTTGAAATTATTCCACTTATTGCAGGAATGACACTGCTGACCAAAAGCTAAGCACATTTCTCTTTTGTGTTCATGATTTGCACACAATTAGGACAATGACTATGAAGTTGGATGGGGACACATGTTTTGACTTTGCTGGCTCACCCTTATGCTTCACTGAGCATGCCCTGGAATTTGATAGAAAGACTCAAGGCTTCCCAGGGACTGTTACATGACCTTCAGTAGCTGCCATGTTCTTGGGCCTGTTCCTTTTAACCATGTGTTGCATACTATCAACATGAGCTTTGTCACTGGCCTTCCACAGCTATTCTCATTTGTAAGCATACGTGTGTGCTTTTCTGTAAGGTCGTGTATCTAAGAAATCATAATGGCCTTATTTAGCGTCAAATCACTGTCTTGAAACAAAATCTTTTTCACTATGTCATTATTAATACCACACACAAGCCTGTCCTTTATTAACTCATCTCTCAAATCACCAAATCTGCACGTTTTAGCCTTATTTCTCAAGTCAGTTTTATATATATATATATATATATATATATATATATATATATATATATATATATATGTTGCAAAAGTTTCACAAGGCTTTTGGTCTGTTGTGTAAAATAAGTGCCTTTCCGCTGTAACATTCATTTGGGAGTTACACATCTCTCTAAATTTACATTTTAAGCATTCAGGGTCTTCCCATGTTTCAGCCGGTACCACAATATGGTGGTTTTCCCCCTCCCCAGCAAACACAGCAGGTGCATACACAAATAAGTGCTCTCTTTCAATGGCCTCTGAACCAGCTAAATTAAGCAGAATAAATGCTTCTGTACATGCGTCTTTTTCAGAAAAAGCAGCCTGTATGAAAATATTGTATTCCTGCTCAAACACGCTCCAGTTTTTTGCAATGTTATCAAACACAAATGGTGCGCGTCTGCAAAACCCTTCTGCCATGCCCACAGATTATACTAAAATGCAATGCAAAATTAGCCCTTGTAATTAGGTACGAACAGTCACACACACCAGGTACTTGTAATAATATTCAAATGCACAATAAACTCTTCGAAATACTGTACTCTGAGACATATGCTTTGAAATAACTACTTTGCAAAATATTGTTTGAAATGACTGTACTTTGTGAAATAACTGCACTGTAATACTGCACACACTTGCAAACACTTTGCACACTTTGGATACTTTGAATAGCTTTAGTTAATATGAAAAAGTAACGCACAGTGAAAAAATATGGTTGTTTTCCTTTTTTTGTACATTTTATGTGATTCGAATATTGTTTCAGACATTTTTGTAATTATTTTGAATATTTATATCAATATGTCACAGTTTCAGACATTTCCTTTAATAAAAAATTTGTTTTGAGCATTCTGAGTGCTTCGTTTTACATTTGTAGCGAAATAAATCATTTAAGTGAGTTTTAGTACCTGGAATTCATTTCTGACCTGTTTTGAGAATTGTTTAAGCAGTAGGGATGATCTACTCCTGTATATCCCTCCAACTTTCACCGGTTGCCTCATGGCTGTGACTCTGGATCCCATTATGACACCATGCCACTCTTCTTATGTTCTTATGTGCATT
The DNA here is from genome assembly GCF_019279795.1 of Protopterus annectens. NCBI lineage: Eukaryota > Metazoa > Chordata > Ceratodontiformes > Protopteridae > Protopterus > Protopterus annectens. The sequence goes on along the minus strand of NC_056746.1, from coordinate 294,576,502 downwards.
AAGAAGACAATGAGGCTTGGGTGTTCGTTTAAGTAGTTTATTGTATACAAACACATTAGGATGGATGGCAGGAACATTAAACTTAAACTATCTAACTGACTGACTACGTACTTGCATGCTCTCACTCTGGCTGCTCACTCAAAATGGCACTCTTACTTGCACATGTTCAGTATTTATATGCACGTGGTAGGTCACGGGAAAGCTTCTTAAAGGTACATCACGCACTCCGATGTACAATACATCTACATGTCTCCTACATACAACCCCAGATTATATTCCCTGCAATTATGTGTGAAATGTGACTCTGTTACAGTAACCGACCTGTCACTTCTATGGCCCTGCTGGACAGAGGGTAAGGAATCTAATCTAAAAGGGAGGCGAAAGCCAACACATTCTGGCTAGGCTTATAAATGCCCTAGGGCAGATAGCCTAGTACCTACCTATGAACCTATGAACCTATGAGAAAAGCAGTTGTAAACATCAGTAAACCCAAACCTAGTCCAACAAACTTATACTCACTCACTTACTCACTCACTCCTAAAGACATCAGAATTCTGCAGTAAAGCAATCTGAAATGACATGGGGGGAACCATACTTTTCTCAGATTTATGCAGTAACTTAAAAACTTGTTAATGCTGCCTCTCATTCAACTAAACCATGGTTCCAACCCCTATAATTAATGACATAACATATTAGAGAATTACTACAACTTGCTGCCTAAACTAAAACTTGTATCCTTGAATGCACCATAGTGGAAAAATCTCAAGAGAATGAAAATTATGAACCTCATTATTCAATGCTGGGGTATTCATAGAAACGTACAGCACAGACATCTTGGCCCAAAGTGAAACATGGTTAAAGGCCCACATTAAAAGACAGGTGTTCATCCTAAATGATACAGCATTTTGGACAGGACATATCTCATGAAGATGCAGGCAGAATAGCTATATTAGCTAAAGACAACCTAAATTGTACCTTTTGTGACAAATAATGTATCTATAATGTAAACAGAGACACAATTCAGTAGACTCACATATGTTATTCAGAGTGGTATACTTCTGTGTTCCACATAAGAGACCACAACTGGCCTAGAAGATAGCCTAAAATGGTTTCTTAACAGTATCAATTCTATTTTACACAGACGGCATCAATAAACTCTAAACCACTATTAGCACTAAAGGTTCATG